>NC_084503.1:14942557-14950057 GCF_024500385.1 Phyllopteryx taeniolatus | reverse complement strand
GGACACACAAAAAAAGTCAAGCTTTGCTCAGCCAACTCATACTTTATTATTACGGTGCCAAAGAGGAGTATCCTGCAGGAGGATTAATTGAAAAAAGAGCCATTAAAAAAACAAAATAATTGCCATTTTAGTAATCCCTCGTTACTCAGAGGGGATAATGCAGTGAATAGCAAAATAAATAAAAAAGAACACAAGTAGATGATGCGGCCCTAAAGATGTATATAATTGCTTAGGTTAATAGTTGAAACCACATGTAAAACTGTAATTACGAAACACGAAACAATATCAAATGTATGTTGGCCCGCCAGAACATAGCGCATGTGCCGCTAAAACTACAAATCCCAGAATGCTTTGCTAGTGTGTTGGCTCATCATTCGAGACCGGTAAGCACCTTCTGCTTTTCTGGTGCAGTCATTCGCAACTATGCTACCAATCTCCTCGGGCAAATTTACACCTCCCCTCCTCAATCATGGCCAAACAAAAGATGAGAAACAGGAGCTTTCAAGAAAGGTGGGAGGGAGATTATCTGTTCACAACAGATTTTAGATTTCAGATCTACAAATTGTATCTATTTAAATGAGAAACAAATGTGTCTTATATTGCACATTTGATTTCTCATGTGTTGATAATAAAATCTGCTTACTCCAGATTCAGTTAAGTTTGTTTTCATATGAAAAGGTTTAACATTACATATCTGGAGAGAAGGGAAAACATGAAAAATGAGAGTAAATTTTAAAAAAATATTCAGTTTGGCTTGCGACGTCCTTAATTTTGACAGCACTGGTTTAAACTATAAATACATCTCAAGGTATGATCCCAAAGCACACACACAAACTCATCACACATTAACATTATACACACACGTGTGTGTGTATATATATTATACACACGTGTGTGCCTGTGTGTGTATTTATATATATATATATATATATATATATACACACACACACGCCTCACTCAGCCACTCTCTCATTTTCTCCTCGTCCATCCAGCCCTTTTGATTGGCCTTAACGATGACTTTGGCTGGAAACTTTTTTTAGGCAGCGTCTTCCTCTTAAAAATCACCATAGGTGGCAGTTTCTGCCCATTACCATGGCAACCAAGCACAACAGTAAAAGCCGACTTCTCGTGCCCCGTTGTGCGTATCGCTACTGTGGTGGTCCCCTTCTTCTCTACAGTGTGGTTCAACGGGATGTCGAAAGTGAGCAGCACCTCTCCATGTAGGTGATGTAGTTGGGGTGGATGTGTTTGTCGGCAATCTTTTTACTGCAGTAGGAGCGGAAGATGGCCAGTTTTCCTTGTAATCCGCCGGAAGTTGCTGCGCCACAGTAGTCTTTGCCCAGATGGATAGATGGCGCCGTTTCATAAAACGAAAGCACCAAGACGGACCTCCTTGAAAATGTTCAATTTTCATTTCTTCTGCAAGCGTTATTGCCCTCAGTCAAATGGTGACTGTAGAGACGCTTCTCCCGGCTGTTCTTTGCTCATTAATCCATTGCTCGAGTTGGTCTTCCAAACAAAAGGTGCTCTGTTCTGAGTTGTTTAACATATGCAGATGTAAATACCATGAATTAAAAGCTGGAACTCTGAACTATTGTCTCATATTCATATTCATCTGAAACCCAAATGTCTTCAATAGACAACAAAAACAAAGGCATTGACCTTCCTGTTCCAATACCTTTGGAGGGGACTGCCTGCGATTATGCACATGGCCAGCAGGTGGTTTCGTGTGCACATATGAAGCATCAAGAAATGAACCATTACTCGAACCAATGGCAGAAGTGTTACGATGCTTCATCACGCCATCACTACTATAATGAGTGAACACATTTACCTGCTCGGTGTGGTTCATCTTGGGGCTTGAAAACAGCGTCCAGTAGTTGACGTTGTCGCTCGTTGTCTTTTGTTGGTGAAAGTTTCTCCTCGTATGGTGTTGTCATACTTGTCGCACAATCACTACACTATCACTATCACTATCTCTCTCTCTCTCTCTCTCTCTCACACACACACACTTTCGCGACGTTTTGCTTACTTCCGCGTCACTTTGTTTGCAACAAGCCAACTAAACTAAAATAAGTCGATAAGCTTCAAAGTGTACCGAGACGAGTTTTGAAGGGATTATTTAGGGACGTTTGCTGTGCTTACCACATACAATGAATGGCACCGACAAAATAGCAAAAGCGTAAACATACTTGACAAGCTCACTACACGTCTTCCCCGTGATCTCTTGCTAACTTCCGCGTTTCGTCTTTCTTCTTTTTTCGACTTTCTTTTGGCGGTTGGCAAACAACTTTTGTTGCATTAGCGCCATCTTTTGAAAGGGAGTGTGGGTCCGGATTGTCCTTTTTGTGTTTAATGGCGGTTTGCAAACTATGACGGTACTGCATTACCGCCACCCAATCATCTGTAATGATTACTGCTTTGATTCACCATCTCAATTGTTAATTTTCATAAAACAAAATATGTATAAAAGATCTCAGAATATAATTCTCTTAAATTAGCTATTTTACACTTCATAATGACCTATTACATTAAATGTTTACCCATAAGAATATATGTTTAGTTGTATGTTTTTTTTTGTTTAATCTTTATATTTAGATTTTGGACTTTGTTAATTTAGCTTTTTGCCTCAATGATATTTGGTTTCGTTTTTTTGGGGAGGTTTTGTAAGTCCTTTTTTGAGATTCTGGCACTCCCGCCTTGCCTCTCTGCAATTGGGTCCTCCACTTTCTTGCCTTAAACAGTTTAAACTTGAGCCTAACAGATGGTTTCTCAACCTTGATATTCAGTGAACAGCGTATTAATTTATCTGGAATCACAGTTAGGAATCATGGGAAATTAATTAGTGGGTCATTAGTCAAAGCAAAAATTGAACAATCAAATTAACAGTAGTATAGGAAAAGCAGAAGCCGAAGTAATAATTAAAAATAAAATCAAGAAGATATGACAAAGCAAATTTGATAATATAGGAGAAAAATAAGACAGATCTGTGTCAAAACGACCCTCACAAAGCTGTCAGGAAACATTCTGGATTAAATAAAACTTGTTTTTTATTGTGGGAAATCGTGAAAATAAATGAACTATTTTAATGAAATATTTTCAACTCAGGGCGGCACGGTGGCGACTGGTTAGATCGTCAGCCTCACAGTTCTGAGGACCCGGGTTCAATCCCCGGCCCTGCCTGTGTGGAGTTTGCATGTTCTCCCCGTGCCTGCGTGGGTTTTCTCCGGGCACTCCGGTTTCCTCCCACATCCCAAAAACATGCATTAATTGGAGACTCTAAATTGCCCATAGGCATGACTGTGAGCGCAAATGGTTGTTTGTTTCTGTGTGCCCTGCGATTGGCTGGCAACCAGTTCAGGGTGTACCCCGCCTCCTGCCCGATGATAGCTGGGATAGGCTCCAGCATGCCCGCGACCCTAGTGAGGAGAAGCGGCTCAGAAAATGGATGGATGGATGGATTTTCAACTCAAAATGTAAATATGAAGAGTATAAATATGAAGTGAACAAAATAGCAAATTAAAGTAAAAGATAACATTATGAGACATTTATTTGCATATCTGTGGATAACGACTAGAAAAAGAATATAAAAAGTGAAGCTTTTTCAGTATCTCAATTTGCCGTAGGTGTGAATGTGAGTGCGACTGTTTTTTGTTTCTATGTGCCTCGCGATTGGCTGGCGACCAATCCAGGGTGTACCCCGCCTTTCGCCCGGAGTCAGCTAATTTAGGGGCCAGCACGCCCGGGACCCTAGTGTGGGATAAACGGTACGGAAAATGGATGGCTGGATGTTTCATGTCGATGCAAACTGAAGCAGTACTATTGAAAATCACTGGGTGGCGGTAACGCACTAATACAGTTTGTAAACCGCCGGTACACAAACGAAGAAGAAGCTGCAAAAAAGAAACAAAGAAGAAAAATGGCTGAGGATGAACATTAGCATTGAGAAAACCAATGTCCCTGTTAATGCGTTCATTGCTGGGTCTTTTCTTCTGTATTCAGAATGTGTTTATATTTGGTATAACACTGTAAAACATAGTTGTTGTTTTTTTCCTGACCGCCTGAAGGCCCCTCAAGATTAGCTTAGCTTGCTCGCTGTGAACAAAGAGGTCGAGTGTGAGTGGAAAGTGTTGTGATTGTCGTGTGAAAATGTGCAAAGTGCAAATGCTGAGAGCGTTGCTGAATCAGCGACTAAGTGCGGCCGTTGACGAAATATTTGTAGTGTTCCAAAGAACAATAGCAGAGTACGAGGAGGAACTTTGTCGTACAAAAGCGGAGAACGAGCGACAACGTCAAATTTTGGACGCTGTTTTCAAGCCTTCGTTTGGATCAAACAGAGCAGGTTTGTTCACTTCTCTCACTTGTTCTTTGGCTTTCTATTTTCCCCTTTAACTGAAACTTACGAATTGTTAGTTCTGTTTGGGTTTTAAATCTCTGCTCAGGTCTTCACTTTGTTTGCATGTTCTACATGTGCTTACTTGACTTTTCTTCCACATTCCATCTCAAAACGTGCATATTAGCTTCATTGAAGACTGAATTGTCCACAGGTGTGAATGTGAGCGTGACAGAGTCACAAGGAAGTCTCAAGTCATAACCTTTAAGTCTCAAGCAAGTCCCAAGTCACTATGGGGGGGAAAAAAATCAAGTCAAGTCATTACTTGGTATCAGCAAGTCAAGTCATGCAATCTTGCTCCAGTCGCAACTTATATTGGAGTGGTAATAAAATGTTTTTACACAACCCCCCCCCCCCCCCCCCCCCCCATAAATCGTAACATAAAAAACGTATTCACACCCTATAAAAGTTAAATGAACAACTGAGGTTATGATTGATTGAATTCATTGTACTGAATTGTTTTAACGTATTTCAAACTCAATTGAACTGAACTTTATTTCTGAACAAACTATGTTGTGTACTTTGTGATGACAGCGTTGTAACTTGTATGGTACTTAAGAGAACACAATTAAGCAAAAGCCAAGACTGTTGTCTGTTGGTCAAATATAATTAGATGTGTATCCAATGGGCTACTGGAGAATGAAGAGATTTAGAATTAAGGCAATAATACATGACATGAATATATAAAAAAAGTAATGTGAACAAAATCTGCATTCCTCCTGTGTCCACTTTAATTAAATCACTCAGTCGGGTTTGTTAATTTATTTAGAAGCACTGACTCTGGACAGTTGACAATGGTCATTAAATTATGTTTCATATGCTGTGGTCTCAATTTAAAAAAAAATAGTGCAGAAAGCTTTATCACAGAGCCAGCACAACAGATGACATTTTAATGGTGAAACTTCAGTGTGGCTAATCATAATCTTTGAGACAAGCATATGCTACTGGCAGGATTAACCAGGTAGCCTCAGCGGTGGTGGTGGGGTAGGATTGCGCCCGCGGCAACCGAAAGGTGCGGCCGCCGCGACTAAGACGGGAGGAGGAGGAGAGCCGGAATGAAAAAGTCCGTGCTCATCCATCTGGGGCTGGCTGGTGAAAGTGTGTGCTCACCGGGAGGCCCGCCACGGGTTAACGGCAGATGCCAATAGGGGGTGGCGCGGCGGCTGATGGCGGGCACGAGAGGAGGACCTCTGTGCGGAGGGAGACGTGGCATCTGGGTCTCGCCGGGGAGTGTGGCCAACCGAGGCGGCGCGCGAGCGAGCGCCACCTTCGGAGGCCGGGTATGTGAACCCGAAGGCTGGAGGAACCGCCCACCCGAGCACCGGCACCAGGCTGACCATTTTAATCGTCCTAAACCAGTCTATGAAACTTAATGTTTGACCAGCTAGCTAAACGGTTAATTTAGCTTACTTGTCTTCGTGAGTTTTGTAGTGACGGATGAAGTTTGACCTTGTTGTTGTGTTTTTCATGCTCTATTTGCAAGCAATGCAGGTTGCCATACTCTTTTTGCAGACTTAATCGAAAACATAAAAGCCTTAAATCTAAATTGTATCATCTTTGGAACTCCTTCCATTGTTGTTCATGCAAGTGGCTATGACACACTGGCAAGTGCACAACAACAATATACACTGTATACAATATTCAATATATACTGTATAAAATATTAAGTTACCTGGCCCCATGTGAAAAAGTAATTACCCTCCTTGTTAAGTCATGAATTGTGGCTAATCACAATTTTTGGTTAACTTTCACTCATTACAACCAAGTCTGATTACCTCTAGACACGTTCAATCAAGATGTCACTTAAATGGAATCTGTCCCGATAAGATCAAGTCAGACAAAATATTTAAAGAGCTGTAACAACATGGCACAATCCAGAGAAATTCCAGAACAGTTGAGAAAGAAAACAATTGACATCTATCAGTCTGGAAAGGGTTACAAAAGCCACAAAGGAACTCGGAACAACTTCTAAAGAACTGCAGGCTTCACTTGCCTCAGTTAAGGTCAGTGTTCATGACACAAAAATAAGGAAGAGACTGGGCTAAAATGGCATCCATGGCAGAGTTCCAAGGCAAAAATCACTGCTGACCAAAAAGAATGTAAAGGCCTGTCTTACTTTTGCCAAAAAAAAATATCCGAATGGTTCCCAATACTTTTGAAAAAATATTATATGGAGTGACGAGATGAAAATGTAACTTTTTGGAAGGTGTCTCGTTACATCTGGCTTAAATGTAGCACAGCATTTCAGAAAAAGAACATCATACCAACAGTCAAACATGGTGGTAGTAGTGTGAATGGTCTTGGGCTGCTTATATCCTTCAGGACCTGGACAACTTGAAATCATGAATTCCTGAAGGAGAAATGTTAATCCATCAGTTCATGACATCAAGCTGACGTGCACTTGGGTTCTGCAGCAGGATAACGATCCAAAACACACCAGCAAGTCAACTTCTGAATGGTTAAAAAAACAAAATGAAGGTTTTGGAGTGGCCAAGTCAAAGTCCAGAGTTTAATCCGATTGAAATGCAGTGGCACAACCTGAAAGAGGCCGCTGATGTTCTAAAACCCTCCATGTTTACTGAATTCCAAAAATTCTACAAGGAAGAGTGGGCCAAAATATGTGAACGACTCATTGCAAGTTATAGAAAAACACGTGATTTCAGTTGTTGCTGCTGAGGATGGCTCAACCAGTTACTGGTTTCGGGGGCCATTCATTTTTTCACACAGTGCCAGGTAACTTTGAATTTTCCCCTTAATAAATTAAATCACCATTTAAAAACAGCATTTTAAGTTCATTTATCCATCCATCCATTTTCTGAGCCGCTTCTCCTCACTAGGGTTGCGGGCGTGCTGGAGCCTATCCCAGCTATCATCGGGCAGGAGGCGGGGTACACCCTGAACTGGTTGCCAGCCAATCGCAGGGCACATACAAACAAACAACCATTCATACTCAGAGTCACACCTAGTCTTCAATTAATGCATGTTTTTGGGATGTGGGAGGAAACCGGAGTGTGCAAACTCCACACAGGTGGGGCCGGGGATTGAACCCAGGTCCTCAGAACTGTGAGGCTGACGCTCTAACCAGTCGCTCACCGTGCCACCCATTT
>NC_084503.1:14885057-14937557 GCF_024500385.1 Phyllopteryx taeniolatus | reverse complement strand
TTCAGGCTGGCTACGTGGTGACTCAAGAGACAATCAGGAGACTGATGAAAATACTGGACCCACATGGTATGCAACAGAGGCACCGGAGTCGGCTTCGCCGGCGTGTGTACCACAATCCGGCCCAGCAGTAATCCGCCATTAATGAGTCCGCAAAGAGTCACTTGCAGTTCGCAGGTTCTCGCGTGAGTTCGATGTGTCTCGATAACTCAGAAAAAAATTAGTCAGAAAAACAGGTGGGAAAAAAAATATTCAAAAAAAACAAAGCCCTCAAAAAAATTACTCAGAAAAACAGTTTTCTTTTTTTATCCAAGTGAATGCAATACGCTTCCGTAGACAATTAGATGCATGATAGGATCACCAAACATAATGGGTGACGTCACTGCTGAGTCCATTTTTTGTTTTTTTAATATATGTATAATTTTTGTTTGTGGTCACTCCTTTGTTCTTGCATGTAGAACGGCAGAGGTCACACACGACTCAGAAAAAGTTAGGGATGTTTGAAGTATGCTATGAAATTTCAGGATGAACCTAAAATTCACTCTACATGTACTTTACAAGTGAAATTAATTATACTTTCTTTAAAACTTTCAATGCACATGGCAAACTGCTCTATATTTCAGTACTTTTTGCACAACTTCTCTAACAAGGAGTTGAACGGCTAAATTCACAACAGGGCGGCACGGTGGCCGACTGGTTAGAGCGTCAGCCTCACAGTTCTGAGGTGCGGGGTTCAATCCCCGTCCCCGCCTGTGTGGAGTTTGCATGTTCTCCCCGTGCCTGCGTGGGTTTTCTCCGGGCACTCCGGTTTCCTCCCACATCCCAAAAACATGCATTAATTGGAGACTCTAAATTGCCCGTAGGCATGACTGTGAGTGCGAATGGTTGTTTGTTTCGATGTGCCCTGCGATTGGCTGGCAACCAGTTCAGGGTGTACCCCGCCTCCTGCCCGATGACAGCTGGGATAGGCTCCAGCACGCCCGCGACCCTAGTGAGGAGAAGCGGCTCAGAAAATGGATGGATGGATGGAATTCACAACAGATTCCGGTCTCTATTGCAACCTGCTGATGACACTGTGACACTTTCAGTTCAGTGACCACTTCCCTCTGAGCATATTCTGTTTGAAGCATCGCAATGGAGAGGTAGTGAAAAATTGAACAGTTGTACATCTGCAAAAGTTTAGAGAAGGTCAAATGAAGTTCACCTGTAAAGGTTATTGTGCATTTTAGGTTCATCCTGAAATTTCACTTGAAAGCCGAATATCCTAAGCATTTTGTGAGTAGTGTATGAGTAAGTACAAGAAAGTCTCAATTCTCAGAGACCTTCAAGTTCCAAGCAAAAATGTGTGGCAAAAATCATGTAAGTCGACTCCTTGCTAAATTTCAAGAAAGTCTAGTCAAGTCATTACTTAGGTTAAGCAAGTAATAAGTCAGACAACAGCTGACAGCAAGGTGTTGAAAGCAATTGTCACTGTCCAGCAATGCTTTATACATTGTCCAGATATTTGATAGCGGGATGCTATGGGGCAGTATCTCACTTTGCTTTGTTCATGGTGTGGCAAAAACAGAAAAATGCTGGATCTTCTGTTACAGCATCAATTCTGAGGAATATCTGTGTGAAACAGGCGTGGGGGTGTAACCTGTTATCTAACAAACACCATCCTGTTAATGTGCATGATAATTTAACATTCAAGATGTTTGTCATTTGAAAATGAAAATAGTAGTGTTCAACCAAATTATTATTAAGTCTCCCTTCAAATAATAATCATGATAATTGTAATACAGGTGGAACGGGGACGACTGGTTAAGAGCGTTTGCCTCACAGTTCCGAGGACCGGTATTCAAACCCTGGCCCCGCCTGTGTGGAGTTTGCATGTTCTCCCTGTGCCTCTGTGGGTTTTCTCTGGGCACTCTGGTTTCCACCCGCATCCCAAAAACATGCATGGTAGGTTAATTGACAACTCTAAATTGCCTGTAGGTGTGAATGTGAGTGCGAATGGTTGTTTGTTTGTTATGTGCCCTGCGATTGGATGGCAACCAGTTCAGGGTGTACCCCACCTCTTGCCCGAAGATAGCTGGGATAGGCTCCAGCACGCCCGCAACCCCAGTGAGGAGAAGCGGCTCAAAAAATGGATGGATGGATGGATAATTGTAATACAGTAATAATAATAGTGAACAGTAGAAACTGTATTATAAGAGTGTGATTGCACTTAAAATAGGCACAAAAATGTAAATACAAAAACAGAAATGCAAGGATTAATACAATATTGAGATGGAAGGGACATGAATTGCGCAAAAGATTTATTAAAAAAAAAAAAACCCAGACGTTGGTAAAAAACGTATCCCGAGTAAACACTTTTGATTTATCAGTTAATGGCGGGAGCATGCCACATTACATTGTCCCTTTCACGACTGAAGGCCTGGGACTGGAAGCATTGTCTTTCATGGAAAACTCCAGCAGCACCTACCACAGCGTATAAGTGTGCAAATGTTTGCATTAAAAAAAAATCTGTATGTAGTTATAAGTTTCATGTTACAACTGGAGGAACAATGTAAATAAATGCAGATCAATCTTCCAGCTGATCAGTCTTTTTTGTGTGCTTGATTTGAAATCTCTGTGGAAGACGAACTTATATTAGAATGTAAAACTATTATCTTACAAAGAGGATGAGATACAGTGTCGTACATAAAATAATACAAGACCAAAAAAAACATCTGGTGTCTTGGGGTTAAAAAAAAATCACTATACATATATAGTAACATTTGATGGTCAGTGCTACATAATAAAAAAAAAATGGTAAGCATGGCAAGAGATGTTTCATGAAGTTTTGGCTTTTCAAAGTAAGGTTTTTGACTGGGTTAGGGTTTCAAAGTTCGAACCCCATGCAGGACCGCACCGCATAAGGAAATATCATTGAGGCTTATCAATTATCTTTGTTGATCAAAAACTGCATTTTCCACCGTTTCTTATTGTATTCATGGGGAAAGTCGACACCGCCGACTTGGAAGAGAACTGCAGCTAACACCAACTGCCCTCATGTCTTCCCTCGCGACATCCATCTACCTTCTCTTTGGTCTTCCTCTAGCTCTCTTGCCTGGCAGCTCCATCCTCATCATCCTTCTACCAATATACTCACTATTTCTCCTCTGGACGTGTTCAAACCATCAAAGTCTGCTCTCTCTAACTTTGTCTCCAAAACATCGAACCTCGGCTGTCCCTCTGATGAGCTCATTTCTAATTTTATCCAACCTGGTCACTCCGAGAGCAAACCTCAACATCTTCATTTCCGCCACCTCCAGCTTCCTTCCTGTTGTCTTTTCAGTGCCACTGTCTCTAATCCGTACATCATGGCTGGCCTCACCACTGTTTTATAAACTTTGCCCTTCATACTAGCAGAGACTCTTCTGTCACATAACACACCTGACACCTTCCTCCAGCCGTTCCAACCTGCTTGGACTCGTTTCTTCACTTCCTGACCACACTCACCATTGCTCTGGACGGTTGACCCCAAATATTTAAAAGTCCTCCACCCTTGCTATCTCTTCTCCCTGTAGCCTCACTCTTCCCCCACCACCCCCCTCATTCATGCACATATATTCTGTCTTACTTCGGCTAATCTTCATTCCTCTGCTTTCCAGTGCATGCCTCCATCTTTCTAACTGTTCCTCCACCTGCTCCCTGCTTTCACTGCAGATCACAATGTCATCTGCAAACATCATGGTCCACGGGGATTCCAGTCTAACCTCATCTGTCAGCCTATCCATCACCACTGCAAACAGGAAGGGGCTCAGGGCTGATCCCTGATGCAGTCCCACCTCCACCTTAAATTCATCTGTCACACCTACAGCACACCTCACCGCTGTTCTGCTGCCCTCGTACATGTCCTGTATTATTCTAACATACTTCTCTGCCACTCCAGACTTCCGCATGCAGTACCACAATTCCTCTCTGGGTACTCTGTCATAGGTTTTCTCGAGATCTACAAAGACACAATGTAGCTCCTTCTGACCTTCTCTGTACTTTTCCATCAACATCCTCAAGGCAAATAATGCATCTGTGGTACTCTTTCTAGGCATGAAACCATAGTGTTGCTCGCAAATACTCACTTCTGTCCTGAGTAAAGCCTCCACTACTCTTTCCCATAACTTCATTGTGTGGCTCATCAACTTTATTCCTCTATAGTTCCCACAGCTCTGCACATCACCCTTAACCAGCACACTTTTCCTCCATTCCTCAGGCATCTTCTCACGCGCTAGAAATCTATTGAACAAGCTGGTCAAAAACTCCACAGCCACCTCTCCTAGATGCTTCCATACCGCCACAGGAATGTCATCAGGACCAACTGCCTTTCCATTTTTCATCCTCTTTAATGCCTTTCTAACTCCCCCCATACTAATAATTACTTCATGGTCCACCACAGTTGCCTCTTCTACTCTCCCTTCCCTCTCATTTTCCTTATTCATCAACTCCTGCAGCACACTTCCAAAACAGGGCGCGTGGGTTGCGCTCGAGTATAAAGGCAAACTACGCGTGGGACAGCCGCAGTGACGTCGGCGCGGTCGCAGTCCGGGCGAGTATAAAGAAGCCTTAAAGAGGCCTTTAAGTGACGCCTATATGCGTCGAGTTGTAGGATGAACAAGGTCGATTTAGTGCATTTTGAACAATCGGGGTTTCCGTAGCAAATAGTTCAGGTTGTTACAATCAAAAAATGGCGTTCCTATTAAATCAGCCCCTCTACCTTCGTTTGCTTGTGAAATTAAATCAGTACGTTTTTGTCAAGCAACAAAATCTATACTATTTATTATTCCTGTCAAGATAAACTGGCCTCGTTGTGCTTCTCAAGCCACCGAACAAAGAGACGCGGAAGTTAGCAGCACGTCGCTAAAGCTGAGCTCTGATCGTGTGAAAATGTGTAAAGTGGAAATGCTGAGAGCGTTGCTGAACCAGCGTTTAAGTGCGGTCGTGGAAGAAATATTTGTAGTGTTCGAAAGAACGATAGCGGAGTACGAGGAGGAACTTTCTCGAACAAAGGAAGAGAACCAGCGACAACGTCAACTCCTGGACGCTTGCAACAGAGCAGGTTTGTTAACTTATGAGAGATGTATCGACATTAAATAGAGTGGGAATATGGTACATTAGAGGGGGCGAGATATTAAATACTATTCAAAAAATATTTCAATGTCACACAAGATGTGTAAGAAAAGTTCAAAGACTGTTGTCACAAAAGATATATTTTAAACCCAAACTACTCTCATTCACTGTGGCCCAGCACGTCTACAAATACGCCCTGCGACGCTTGCTTCCTTCAGTGCGCAGAACAGATGAGAGTTGTAGCAGGATAACTCATTGTCAACCAAGGGAATGTAGTCAAATGCCCATCCTTAACCAGTGGTGCAATTTCTTTGACTTGTATCTTTCTGTGATGCGTGTCTTCTTTGGGGAGCAGAGTGCATGAAATGCTTTAACATCCAGACTTTCACATACAAACATATTGTACACTTAAGTACGGATATTCATAATTTTTGGAGGTTCCAGAACAATGTGTGACTTAACTGAGCAAGACATGACTTTTCCAAACCCTGAGTGCTTGTCTTCTTGTGTTCAGTAGATGTCGGTGAAGAAGTTCTCTCAACTGAGCAGCAAGAGTTGAGCTCCAGGGTGGAGCAGCAGGAACCAGAGTCCCCCCACGTTAAAGAGGAAGATGATGGTTACAACATAGGCCAGTTTCAAGGACCACAGGAGGATGAAATGCTATTGAATCATGTCATTGTAAAAAGTGAAGCTGAGGAGGAAGAAGGAGATGGATACTTCTGTGGAGGTTCCAAAGCAGACAGCCTCTTAGCGCCACTGTCAGATAGTGACGACACAACGTCACACTCTCCTGACACTGATGATGAACACTCGAAAGTTGATATGATATGTCACACAGAAATGGAACATCTTAAATGTTCTCAATGTGACAAAACGTTTGGCAGCAAGAGGAATCTCAAAAGACATATGAGATGTCACACAAGTGACAAACCCTTCATGTGCGCAGATTGCGGTAAAACATTCTCTATAAAGGGACATTTGATTAGACACACAAGAACACACACTGGAGAAAAACCTTTTTCCTGCTCAGTTTGTTGTCAGACATTCTCCCGAAAGGCTTCTCTAATGATACACACAAGGACACACACTGGTGAGAAACCTTTTTCATGTTCGGTATGTGGTAAAAGATTCCCTCACAGGTCAACTTGGATGCGACACACAAGAACACACAGCGGAGAAAAACCATACGCCTGCTCATTCTGCAACAAAAGATTCTCCCAAAATGAGTATTTGGTAGCGCACACCCGAACGCACACAGGAGAGAAACCATTTCCCTGCACAATCTGCCACACCAGTTTTCGCGATCGCTCAGCGTTGAGTAATCACATCAGAAGACACACGGAAGAGAAGCCATTTTCTTGCACAAGGTGCGACACCCGCTTCCGCGATCGTTCTGCGTTGAGGAAACACATGAGAACACATACTGGCTAGAGTGTTGCTGCTGAAGTGTGTGTGATTTAAAATGTCATAGGCTGTGTTTGGAATAATTCTCACCCATTCCCTACTGACTAATCACTATACAGCAGAGGTGTTAGGTAACGAAGTACAAATACTTCGCTAGGTATAAATTTTTTGTGTGTAGTTATTTTTCAACCTACTTTTTACCTCTACTCTGTACATTATCTAAAACAAAGTCGGTACTTTCTACTCCTTACACTTGAAAAAAGCCTCGTTCTATCGCATTTTGGATTACCGTAATTTCTCATGTATAATGCGAAGCCATGTAGAATAGGCACCCCCAAAGTTGACCTCCAAATTCTGGAAAATCCTTCTACCTATGTATAATGCATTTTTACAATGCATGATTTTGCTTCTACCCATATGATCAAATCATGAAGTATTATGTTTTTTTTCAAATAATTATTCTGAAGTTAAGCACTTTATTTGAACATGTAATACTTTTTTTATTTACTTGCTCTTATTTTGAAATTCGCAGCCCTACTTTTATTTATTAAATGAGAAAACACACAGTTGTGTTCATATGTTTGATTTCCCGGGCAGAATTTGTAAGATGGGTACAATTCTTTAAACCTGAAGGGCCAGGTGAAACACGTTTAGTTTTATTTTAATATGATTCAAATTAAAGTGTCAAGCATTTCAGAAAAGCATTATCATCAAACAAAACATAAACATAAAGAAATTAATGATGGTTGTTGTTCAGTCATCAGTCGTATTTAAAAGAACAACAACAATAGTTCACAAATTCTGTCTGGGTATGTACTTATGAGCACAACTGTACATATATGCAGTCATTGTACCCCTTTCATATCGGAATGAAAGTGTAGTCTACACCCTTTTCATAACCACTAGGGGGCGGTGTAATATAGGAATGAAAGTGTACAGCTTTTTCATAACCTCTAGATGCCGGGATACATCCATCCATCCATCCATCCATTTTCTGAGCCGCTTCCCCTCACTAGGGTCGCAGGCGTGCTGGAGCCTATCTCAGCTATCATCGGGCAGGAGGCGGGGTACACCCTGAACTGGTTGCCAGCCAATCGCAGGGCACATACAAACAAACAACCATTCGCAAATCGTCACACAAGGACATAGAGAGTTCATATACCAAGTACAGCCTAGCCCTGAAGATGTCCGTGGCAGAGAACTCAAACCAAAAGTCCAAATCGAGTACCAGCAGCAAAGAAGTTGATAGCCAGAAAGCCCAGCCAACCCTTGCACATCCCTGGCCGAATTTTTCAAAATGGTTGTTTGCCAAAACAACTTTTGAATGCGCTGCACTTAATGGCATTGTTTACTTTTGCATTACTTTTATACTTTAAGTTGTTTTGAAACCATCACATTTACAATTTTTCTTTAGTAAAAATCTTGAGTTGATACTTGAACTTCTAAAGAAGTCTTCTTAAACCTCAATATATATACTTCTAATTGAGTAATGAATGTGAATACCTTTGACACTTCTGCTATACAGTACAGGGATTGTTTGTACAGTAGTGGACTATGTAGTTTTTACTCATCCACGAATGAAAAATAGTTTGCAAACGCTACTTGCGGTGCCGTTAATTAGATTAGCTCAATGTCAGCTTGTGGACGTTCTGTAATAAATAATGAGCAAAAAAAAAAAAATCATAATACTGTCATCATATTGTTTTACAATGAGTGTATTTCACTGAATCAAATGGTAAATGGACTGCCCTTAAGCTACACTATCACAGTGCCCAAAGTGCTTTACAAAGCCTCATTCACCCATTCACACACACATTCATACACCAATGGGTGACTGCTGCCATGCAAGGCGCTGCCAGGCCCACTGGGATTACATTAGGGTTCAGTGTCTTGCCCAAGGACACTTTGACATGCGGACAGTTGGATCCGGGATTCGAACCGGCTACCCTTCGGTCACTGGAGGACCCAATCAATGCAAACAAAGCACTTTATGAACATTTGTATGATATCTCCCATTTCTCAGCCTTCAATTTTTGGGCTATGTTTTTTCTACATCTGCGCAATACATCATTGGATATACTGTATTTCTTTGTTAGTGACCATTATTTGTTCACTCTTCATGAGGGCACAATATAGGGGATAAACTATACATAATACACAATCGAACAGCACTACAAAATGGCAAACTCACTGTAGTGATTCCATTAATGTACATGTACACCATGTTACACAAAGTAGTTATAAAGAATTAGTATTAAAACAGGGACAGGAGAATATGTAAATACTCACCCATGTCAACATACATTTCCTGCAAGCCAGTGGATGGACATTTGTACATAGTGTATATTTGTTCTGCTATGATATGATGTGATGTATAAACCAGATTTATACTCCTTAAAAAGAACAATATTCTTTATGGAGGAAAATATTTAAAATGAATGAATAAATTATTGCAATGTTATCTCTTAGTATTATACAAAACTAGTACATGTACAGTGGATTAAAAAGTCATCACAGCCATGTTCAAATGCCTGTTTTTGTGATATAGAGACCAAGATGAAACTATTTCAACACTTCTTCCACCGTTAATGTGACCTGTAACCTTTACAACTCAAGTGAGAGAAAAATGAAATATTTTCAAAAGGGAAGTGAAAATAAACAACTGATACAGTGCCACCAGAAAGTATTCACACCCCTTCACGTTTTCCACATTTTGCAATGTTACTAACTTATTCTAAAGCTGATTTAAGTATATTTAAAAAACATCTACATTAAATATCCCACAATGACAAAGTAAACATATTTTGAGACAGTTGTGCAAATTTATTGAAAATGTAAACATGAAACAACTCAAATGAAGTTGAGACGTTGTGTTAAACATAAATAAAAACTGAATACAATGATTTGCAAATCATGGTCAACCTATATTTAATTGAATACACTACAAAGGCAAGATATTTGATGTTCAAACTTTCAAATCCACAAATTATTTGCACAGATTTTTAAAATCCACAAATATATCCGCGATTTACACGTTTTTGAAATTCACAAATATATCCGCGAAAACCTCCAGAGTGCTCAGAACCTCAGACTGGGCCGATGGATCACCTTCAAAAAAGACAATGACCATAAGCACACAGCTAAAATACCGAAGCAATGGCTTCAGAACAACTCCGTGACTGTTTTTGAATGGCCCAGCCAGAGCCCTGACTTAAACCCAATTGAGCATCTCTGGAAAGGCCTGAAAATGGCTGCCCACCAATGTTCACCATCCAACCTGACAGAACTGGAGAGGATTTGTGGGATATTTCAGTTTTTCTTTTTTAATAAATCTGCAAAAATGTCAACAATTCCATTTTTTCCTGTCAAATCTGGGGTGCTGTGTGTACATTAATGAGGAAAAAAATGAACTTAAATGATTTTAGCAAATGGCTGCGATATAACATCCAACATCCAAGAGTGAAAAATTTAAGGGAGTCTGAATACTTTCCGTACCCACTGTATATATATATCCATCCATCCATTTTCAACACTGCTTATCCGAGTTAGGGTCGCGGGACGCTGGAGCCTATCCCAGCTGACTTCGGGCGAAAGGCGGTCTACACCCTGAACTGGTCGCCAGTCAGTCGCAGGGCACATATAGACACGGACAACCATTCGCACTCACATTCACAACGTCACTGAGTGGAAACTGAACCCACTCTGCCTGCACCAAAGTCAGGCGAGTGTACCACGACACCATCAGTGACTCTGTGTGTGTGTGTGTGTGTGTGTATATATATATATATATATATAGCAGCCATGGTCAAATATAGTCCACCTTGCTCAGCCATGGTCAATGGGATTTCAGCAGGGTCGGACCACAGACTTGGATTCCTTTTAAAATGACTTGCAGTCAAGTCATCAACGGAGACAACAACACTGCCGCCTTGCGGATGGATTGAGGACCTTCCCACACCTATGATTTTTTTTCAACTTGAAACTGCATTACGTTTGTCTAAATTATAAATGTGCGTGCCCGCTGATCCACAAACACACTTCCAACAATTCACAATCGAAATTGCATATTTACAAATGATAAGTCTTGATAAATGGACACACAACATTAAAAAACACATGTAAGTCATGGATATATTCGGAGATATATTTGTGGATTTCAAAAACACGTGTGAATCGCGGATATAGTTGTGGATTTCAAAAACGTGCAAATAATGTGTGGATTTGAAAAACGTGTAAATCGCGGATATATTTGTGGATTTGAGAAACGTGTAAATTGCGGATATATTTGTGGATTTGAAAAACACACGTTTCAATCGTGGATATATTTGTGGATTTGAAAAAAACACGTGCAAATAATTTTGAGACATATCTCTCCCCATATTTACTCTGTACTGATAGGCTGTTACCCGTGCAGTGGCTGTGCACGGGTAACCAATCGAGTGGTGTTGTGGGCGGGACAATGCTGGAGACAGAAATCACAGACAGAGAGGCTCTGAGGCTGCATCAGAGCCAAAATAACCGAGGATTAAAATATCCGAGCGGCACGGTGTAAACTGGTTAGAGCGTCTGCCTCACAGTTCTAAGGACCGGGGTTCAATCCCCGGCCCCACCTGTGTGGGGTTTGCATGTTCTCCCCGTGCCTGCGTGGGTTTTCTCTGGGCACTCCGGTTTCCTCCCACATCCCAAAGACATGCATGGTAGGTTAATTGACGACTCTAAATTGCCCGTAGGTGTGAATGTGAGTGAAAATGGTTGTTTGTTTATATGTGCCCTGCGATTGGTTGGCAACCAATTCAGGGTGTACCCTGCCTCCTGCCCAATGATAGCTGGGATAGGCTCCAGCACGCCCGCGACCCTAGTGAAGAGAAGCGGCTCAGAAAATGGATGGATCGATGGATAAAATATCCGATGGGCCGTGGGATTAAAAAAAAGGCAGATGCCGAGATACACCAAAATGCCCAATATCGACCCGGATAATCAGCCCGACCCATAATGGGTCTATCACTACTTTATTTGGGGTTAGAGGCACTTTAAATGTTGGCAGGTGTGTACTATTTCCCATTTAAAATGAGTTTGAATGTGATTAGTTAATTCCGAACACGCCCAGCGATTGGCTGGCGACCAGTTCAGGGTCTACCCTGCCTCTCAGCCGAATATAGCTGAGACAGGCTCCAGCAAGACCGCGACCCTTGTAAGGAGAAGCTGTACAGAAAATGAATGAATGAATGAATAATCATTTCAATACCACAGGCACACATACACATTTTAATGCACTGTGTGATAAGTGTCATCTTTTCTCATCACTCACTGTTCTCGCTTGTGTGGAAAAAAAGCAGTGTCACTCAGAGCCCTAATACAGATCGACCTTCAGCATGTTTTATGGCTTGCTAGCGGCTTTAATGCTCGAAACAAAGCCAATCCTGAGCTTCTGCTTGGAATTTGTGCGGACCTCATTACGCGTCTTTTTCAAACTTCATACACTAAAGAGCTTTGTGCTTTGCACGTGTTTCCCATGTCGCAATCAAAAAACGGGGATTGCAATATATAACTCATGTTTCAAAATATGTCTTAAGTCGTCTGATTTAGTTTTTTTGTTTGATCACCTTTTTACTGTTCGCTGTCCTTTTTCATTATTTCCTCTATTTCTCGAAGGAGTCTTTGTTGGCAGTACAATGTATTCTGTCCAAGTGGACTAGCCGTAGATGGTTAGCTGGTTGGCTACACATCCAACAACAAAGACGATTTAATGTTGTTATCAAATCGCTTTATTGCGTACATTACGGCGCTGTTTGCTCTCTAACCCGACCATTGTATTCCATATAATTGTTGAACATCACTACTTCCTCTCGTTTCGGATAAACTCGCCGTGCAGTTTGACGAGTTTCAAGCTAGCTTAGCTTGCTAGCTGGTTGCGAACAAAGAGACGCGGAAGGAAGCCAGCAAAACACATCGAGGAACTTTCTCGAACAAAAACAACGTGCGAAAATGTCAACCACTGGACGCTAGTTTCCAGAAGACGCAAGTATTATTACGCAGAGCAGGTTTGTCCACGTATCTAATTTACATGTTAATATATCTCTATCATAATTTTTTAAAATGTGAGAGACCCCACACATGACGAGCAACTAATGCCCATTTCACAGCTATTACAAATGTGTCACTGTGGTTTACTGGAGATGAGCTACACGGCACACTACACATTTAATTAGCAACGTCACAAGATTTCCCCAAAATGACAGTCTGCCAAACTTCAGGTCTGGTTGGAATGCCCACTTCAACCTGAGTACATCGCACCAACAATGTTGAAAATCAGATGATGGATTCCAGAGAAATTGAGTTTTTTATTTGTGTCGGAAATAAATTGCCTTTTTGGGGCTCGTTTATGTGTGATATCACCTGGAGAAAATTTGATCAACAACACCTTCAAATTTAAATACAACTATATAACTTAATTATTTCTCAACATATTTAATAGACTTTTTCATTTCATCTTCACCCTTCTCTGATTGGCTGACGAGTTTCAGTTAAAAATATCCGTCAACAAGATGGTACAGGCCAAAATTCAGAGGGGGCTCCAAGTCATATTAACCAGGATGTTTCAAACGGCGTCACCTGCCCTAAAAACTCCACTTAAATAACGCAAATGAAATGGAATTCGCCAGAAGAGCTGTGTGGGCAGTCCATTTTTTTTCTTCCTGACTATACAGTCAGGACCATAAATATTGGGACACTGACACAATTGATTTGCATGTAAAAAACCTCAAATTCTGAAAAAAAGTCTGCAGGTAAAGCACATCTTGTTCTTTTAATTTTAAATCCATTGTGGTGGTGTTTAGAGCCCAAAAAAATAAAAACTGTCTCGACGTCCCACTATTTATGGATGTTACTGTATGGAGGACTCCGAAGTGTTTGAAGTGGTCATTCCATGTTTTTTAGAAAATTCAACACAGATGGCGACGACTTTTCATGTTGCTACTATGTCTGTTGTAGTATCAAGACTGAACTGTCAGAGGTAGCACGGTGCCACAGGGCATGTACGCGCCTGGACTACAAAGTACAAAGGTAAATAGGATAACTTGGCACAGTGGGGATAAAAACTTCTCTCCACACAAGTTAGTTTCCCTCCTTTAATAACTTGTATAGTGCTCATACTAATAAGTAAAAACAGATAAATTAATACAAATCACTGCACACAGCTGTGCTTCAAGGTAGTCTGACAACATTACAAAAAATGAAAAAAATACACCTTACTTGTACGTGTTTTGTCAGATTAGATAGAGATATTTTGAACAGCAGAAGCTGTTTTTTTTTAGGTTGCTAGACAACGCATTGACCCAAAAATATTTTCTTTTAGCTGACAACATCAAAATATTTAATAGTTTAATAATTGTCATTCATGCTCACTGGTTCAAAATTCCTCTATTTCGCTGCTGTCTGTTTTTTCTCCGCGTTATAAGTCGTCAAGATCAATCAAGAGCTCAACTACTTTTGACTTAACCTGTTTTTGTGTACATCTTCTTTTATGTCGCGTCGTCATCCGCAGACATTAACAAAAGCCACAAGCCTATTTTGACAAAGTAAGGAAGTAGAAAGCAGATGTTTTCAAATGTAGTGAGTAAAAGAAAAAGTTGTCCTAAAAATAAATACAGTACATGTAAAGTACAGATTCCTATTTATTATTTAGAAGTATTTGTACTTCGTTACTCCCCAACATGGCACCAATAGTTGTTGCAGCAGCAGTAGTAGTAGTAGAAGAAATAGTAAACGCTAAGGTTCACCAAGTGGTGCCCTCGGGCAATCACACCTGCATTGGTGTAACTCTGGAAATGACAAAAATGGAAGAAAAAAAACCAAACAAACAAACAAAAAAAAATAGTTCGTCAACAGTCAATTTTGTGCATGTGACCAAACCATAGCATTCGTGGAGACAGGTTATGGAATGACAATGAGATAATTTACCCCAATATATTTTGAGCAAATTTCTTATTTCAGAAGTGTGTATCAAATTAGGCTTCCTCCTGGAAGCCGTCACCTTATCGTGGTGGAGAGGTTTGTGTGTCCCAATGATCCTTGGAGCTAAGTTGCCTGGGGCGTCATGCCCTTGGTAGGGTCACCCATGGCAAACAGGTCCTAGGTGAGGGACCAGACAAAGCACGGCTAAAAGACTCCTATGATGAAAAATATAAGTGGATCGAGGTTTCCCTTGCCCGGACGCGAGTCACCGGGGCCCCCCTCTGGAGCCAGGCCTGGAGGTGGGGCTTGAAGGCGAGTGCCTGGTGGCCGGGCATGCACCCATGGGACCCGGCTGGGCACAGTCCGAAAGGGTAACGTGGGTCCCCCTTCCCATGGGCACACCACCTGTGGGAGGGGCCATAGGGGTCAGGTGCAGTGTGAGCTGAGTGGTGGCTGAAGGATGGGACAATGGCGATCCGATCCCGGGCTACAGAAGCTGGCTCTAGGGACGTGGAACGTCACCTCTCTGGTAGGGAAGGAACCCAAGGTGGTGTGTGAGGTCGAGAAGTTCCGACTAGATATAGTTGGACTCGCCTCCACACACTGCTTGGGCTCTGGTACCAGTCCTCTTGAGAGGGGTTGGACTCTTCCACTCTGGAGTAGGCCCACTGTGACAGGCGCCGAGTGGGTATACTTATTGCTACCTGCGCCTGTACGTTGGGGTTCACGAGAGGGTAGCCTCCCTCCGCCTTCGGGTGGGGGGGATGGGTCCTGACCGTTGTTTGTGCCTATGCACCAAATAGCAGTTCAAAGTACCCACTCTTTTGGAGTCCTTAGAGGAGGTGCTGGAGAGTGCTCCCGCTGGGGACTCCATCGCTCTGCTGGGCGACTTCAATGGATTGTCCATAATGAACACCATATTCAAGCATAAGAGTGCACTTGGCACCAGGACACCCTAGGTTGTAGTTCGATGATCGAATTTGTGGTCGTGTCATCGGACTTGCGGCCGCATGTCTTGGACACTCGGGTGAAGAGACAGGCGGAGCTGTCAACTGATCACCACCTGGTGGTTAGTTGGCTCTGATGGTGGGGGAAGATGCCGGTCTGACATGGCAGGCCCAAACGTATTGTGAAGGTCTGCTGGGAACATCTGGCAGAATCCCCTGTCAGAAGGAGTTTCAACTCCCACTCCAACAGAATTTTGCTCATGTTCCGGGGGAAGCGGGGGACATCGAGTCCGAATGGAGCATGTTCCACGCCTCCATTGCTGAGGCGGCCAACTGGAGCTGTGGCCTGTAGTGGCGGCAATCCCCGAACCCATTGGTGGACACCAACGGTGAGGGATGCCGTCAAGCTGAAGAAGGAGTCCTATCGGGCCTTCTTGGCCTGTGGGACTCCTGAGGCAGCTGATGGGTACCGGCTGGCCAAGCACAATGCAGCTTTGGTGGTCGCTGAAGCAAAAACTCGAGCATGGGAGGAGTTCGGTGAGGCCATGAAGAAAGACTTCCGGACGGCTTCGAGGAAATTGTGGTCCACCAGCCGGCGTCTCAGGAAGGAGAAGCAGTGCACCATCAAGACTATGTATAGTGGGGATGGGGCGCTGCTGACCTCGACTCAGGACGTTGTGAGTCGGTGGGGAGAATACTTCGAAGACCTGCTCAATTCCACCGACATGCCTTCCCATGAGGAAGCAGAGTCTGGGGTCTCTGAGGCTGGGTCTCCTATCTCTGGGGTTGAGGTCACCTAGGTGATTAAAAAGCTCCTCGATGGCAAGGCCCCGGGGGTGGATGAGATTCGCCCGGAGTTCCTAAAGGTTCTGGATGTTGTGGGGCTGTCCTCGTTGACACGCCTCTGCAACTTCGTGTGGACATCGGGGACAGTGCCTCTGGATTGGCAGACTGGGGTGGTGGTCCCCTTTTTTAAGAAGGGGGACCGGAGGGTGTGTTCCAACTACAGGGGGATCACACTCCTCTGCCTCCCTGGTAAGGTCTATTCGGGGGTGCTGGAGTGGAGAGTCCGTCGGGAAGTCAAATCTCAGATTCAGGAGGAGCAGTGTGGTTTTCGTCATGGCTGTGGAACAGGGGACCAGCTCTACACCATCGGCAGGGTCCTTGAGGGTGCATGGGAGTTTGCCCAACCAGTCTACATGTGTTTTGTGGACTTGGAGAAGGCATTCGACCGTGTCCCTTGGAGAGTCCTGTGGGGAGTGCTCCCACATCCCAAAAACATGCATTAATTGGAGACTCTAAATTGCCCGTAGGTGTGAATGTGAGTGCGGATGGTTGCTTGTTTGTATGTGCCCTGCGATTGGCTGGGAACCAGTTCAGGGTGTACCCCGCCTCCTGCCCGATGACAGCTGGGATAGGCTCCAGCACGCCCGCGACCCTAGTGAGGAGAAGAGGCTCAGAAAATGGATGGATGGATGGATGGATGGATGGATGGAACGCAGTTTATTTGTGTCCAGCAGCAGCACCAGCTTCTGTCAGCTTCTAGATTAGCTCTTGTTCCGTTGCACATCACGATCATGAAGTCTGTGGCTCGGTCCAACTCAGTGTCGCCCACACTCATAATTTATTTTGATTCTATTAATTCAATTTCAGTTATATACCTGTAGCGCCATTTAACAATGGAAGATGTCAAGGTACTTTATCTGTGGAGCAGATACAGAAGTATGCTCCTCACAGATTAAGAGACCAACTGAACCCCACATGAGCAAGGACTAGAAGGCAAGGAAAAACTCCAGACCCCAGAATCAATGTGGGGGAGCCGTCCGCGTTGACCGTTTGGGTTGACATTGGGCAACAGAGGAGAGGGACAGTAGACTGAGAGATACTGTAGGATTAGGAAACAATGTGTACTGTATGAATTGTACAGTATTAGCAATAATAATGTTATTGGAGTTAATGACACATGGATTTGCGAGCATAAATATTGAACAGATTCGACATTTATGATTGGTGGCCTAACCATTTTCTGAACAGATTGGGGAGAACAAATGACTCTTAACACACTTTACACAACTAGATAATCGCTCAGTGTTGCTGTTTTGACTTGTTGCTTTAGAAACCTTTTGTAAATAGCATTTATTTCCCTTTTTCATTATTGTGCATGCCTTTTAAATCTCTTGCACTGGTCTTTTGCTGCTTTATAGCATTTATTTCCCTTTTTCATTATTGTGCATGCCTTTTAAATCTCTTGCACTGGTCTTTTGCTGCTTTAACTACTGAAATTCCCTGCTGTGGGATTAGTAGTCTTATCTTGATTTATCCTAATTTTCAAATTTGAATCGTCTTGAGGATGATACATTGTTTTTCTAATCATTCCAGTTTAACATCGCACCGTCCAAACCCCAACAATGGAGGACCTCGGTGGGATCAGACCTGCAAAAAGTTCTAGTAAAATCAACCTTCCCCCTGAGCCTGAGGAGCTGGAAACATACCACATTAAAGAGGAGGCAGATGAACACAGCATTAGTCAAGGGGGAGTGCAGTTTCCAGGAATGGACTTCCCGGTGATTCGTGTCATTGTGAAGAGTGAAGACAATGAAGACGAGCCTCTTTCCTCACAGCATCATCACATTCAACGTGAGAAGAGAAGATCCCAAGCAGACAGCCTAATAAAACCACTATCAGATCATGATGACACGACATCACACTCTCCTGAGACTGATGATGAACACGCTAAAAGTGAAGTGAAATGCCGCACTGACAAAACACGCTTGACATGTTCTGAATGTGACAAAACATTTGTCAACAAGAGAAATCTGAAAAGGCACATGAGGATTCACACAGGAGAGAAACCGTTTGTGTGCTCATTTTGCGGTAAGGGATTATCTGAAATGACAACTTTGATCGCACACACAAGAACGCACACTGGAGAAAAACCATTTCCCTGCTCAGTTTGTAACACAGGTTTCCGAGTGCGTGCACTGTTGGTTAAACACATGAGAACACACACTGGGGAAAAACCTTATTCTTGTCCAATTTGTGACAGAAGATTCTCCCGAAAGGAATCCATGATAACACACACCCAAACACACACAGGTGAGAAACCTTTTGCCTGCTCAGTATGTGGCCAAAGATTCTCACGAAAGGGAAATTTGAGAACACACTCAAGAACACACACCGGAGAGAAGCCATTTTCCTGCACTGTCTGCAACGCTAATTTCCGAGTTCAGTCTGGTTTGGTTCAGCACATGAGAACGCATACAGGAGAGAAACCTTTTGCCTGCTCAGAATGTGGCAAAAGATTCACTCAAAGGACAAATCTGATAACACACTCAAGATCACACACAGGAGAAAAGCCTTTTACCTGCTCAATCTGCCACACAAGCTTTAGTTATCATTCTTCTTTGAATAATCACATGAGAACACACAGTAAGTAACAATGTCTTTGTCAAGTTTGTGTGATAACTATTTATAAGTGTTCTGTAATTGTTGTGAGAGGTCACTTTTTTCCATGTCACGGTAGTGACTTATAAAACCCAAGGTGAGCGTAGATACTGTGTACATTAACTACTGTAAGTGGAAGTGAATTGATTAAATACAGTGCCCCACCTAACCACCCACCCCCCACAGCCCCCCTCCCACCCATTAGCAGGGGATAGGGACCAGGCCAGACCGCAAACTGAATAAATTGGCTACATGACCGGTATTCAAATTGCAATTAAACAATTTTTTTTTAAACCCCCAAATTTCTTGAATAGGTAAGGACTAAGCACTAATAAGTAATAAATAAAAAAACAACATGAAAAATGAAAAACAAATGGAAAAATTACACACAAAAATAATCATCGAATAGGTGAATATCTGGGTGCTCAACAGCAACTATGCGGGGTCCACTGTATTTTTGTATTATACATGGAGGCTGCTAAAATATGCTGTGATGTATTAAACAGTGTTGCATTATACAACCCCAATTCCAATGAAGTTGGGACGTTGTGTTAAACATAAATAAAAACAGAATACAATGATTTGCAAATCATGTTCAACCTATATTTAATTGAATACACTACAAAGACAAGATATTTAATGTTCAAACTGATAAACTTTATTGTTTTTAGCAAATAATCATTAACTTTGAATTTTTTGGCTGCAACACGTTCCAAAAAAGATGGGACTGGGTCATGTGTACCACTGTTACATCACCTTTTCTTTTAACAACATTTAATAAACGTTTTGGGAACTGAGAGAACTAACGTTTGGGAACTAATTGTTGAAGCTTTGTAGGTGGAATTCTTTCCCATTCTTGCTTGATGTACAGCTTCAGCTGTTCAACCGTCTGGGGTCTCCGTTGTCATATTTTACGCTTCATAATGCGTCACACATTTTCAATGGGAGACAGGTCTGGACTGCAGGCAGGCCAGTCTAGTACCCACACTCTTTTACTACGAAGCCATGCTGTTGTAACACGTGCAGAATGTGGTTCGGCATTGTCTTGGTGAAATAAGCAGGGGCGTCCATGAAAAAGACGTTGCTTGGATGGCAGCATATGTTTCTCCAAAACCTGTATGTACCTTTCAGCATTAATGGTGCCTTCACAGATGTGTAAGTTACCCATGCCATTGGCACTAACACAGCCCCATACCATCACAGATGCTGGCTTTTGAACATTGCGTCCATAACAGTCCGGATGGTTCTTTTCCTCTTTGGCCCGGAGGACACAACGTCCACAATTTCCAAAAACAATTTGAAATGTGGACTCGTCCGACCACAGAACACTTTTCCACTTTGCATCAGTCCATCTTAGATGAGCTCGGGCCCAGAGAAGCCGGCGACATTTCCTGGTGTTGTTGATAAATGGCTTTTGCTTTGCATAGTAGTTTCAAGTTGCACTTACGGATGTCGCGACAAACTGTATTTACTGACATTGGTTTTCTGAAGTTTTCTGAGCCCATGTGGTGATATCCTTCACATTGATGTCGGTTTTTGATGCAGTGCCGCCTGAGGGATCGAAGGTCACGGGCATTCAAAGTTGGTTTTCGGCCTTGCCGCTTACATGCAGTGATTTCTCCAGATTCTCGGAACCTTTTGATGATATTATGGACCGTAGATGATGAAATCCCTAAATTCCTTGCAATTGTACATTGAGGAACATTGTCCTTAAACTGTTCGACTATTTTCTCACGCACTTGTTCACAAAGAGGTGAACCTCGCCCCATCTTTGCTTGTGAATGACTGAGCAATTCAGGGAAGCTCCTTTTATACCCAATCATGGCACCCACCTGTTCCCAATTAGCCTATTCACCTGTGGGATGTTCCAAACAGGTGTTTGATGAGAATTTCTCAACTTTCTCAGTCTTTTTTGCCACCTGTCCCAGCTTTTTGGGAATGTGTTTCAGCCATAAAATTCAAAGTTAATGATTAATTGCTAAAAACAATAAAGTTTATCAGTTTGAACATTAAATAGCTTGTCTTTGTAGTGTATTCAATTAAATATAGGTTGAACATGATTTTCAAATCATTGTATTCTGTTTTGATTTATGTATAACACAACGTCCCAACTTCATTGGAATTGGGGTTGTACATAAGTATTCACACCCTTGGCTTAATATTTGGTGAAGCACCTTTGGCAGCAATCACAGCCTCAAGTCTTCTTGGGTATGTCTATACAAGCTTGCCACACTTCTTTTGGGGCATTTTCTCCCATTCTTCTCTGCAGATCCAACACAACGTACCAACTTCATTGGAATTGGGTTGTACTTCCTTTACTGTATCATATTCTTGATGGCGGAAAACAAATTTCAGTTGCCTGATTTCTCATTTGACATCTTGTTAAAATGAAAATGTTTGTCAAGACAGTGACTGAGACTCAGAATCTGACACAATACAGTATATGAAACTTGTGTAATCATTACTGTATTTAATATAAATGTATCACAAATCAATAAAGTCTTCAGTATTTTATCCTAGAATATATGACAAATGAATACATTGACTTATTCCTTTAAAAAATATATATCTCAGAATCAGAATCAGAATCATCTTTATTTGCCAAGTATGTCCAAAAAAACACACAAGGAATTTGTCTCCGGTAGTTGGAGCCGCTCTAGTACGACAACAGGCAGTCAATTTACAGAACACTTTGGAGACAGAAAGACATTGACAAAAAAAAAAAAGACAGTCACTGAGCAGTAAAGGGTTGCTTGTTATCTGGTAATGCTGTACTATATACAGAAATGTGTGTGTGTGTAATATAAAGCATATGTTTTCTATATGTGTGTCATAATTTAGTAAACAGGATTAACAAATTCTTCGTGTCCATCTTAACTGGTATCGGTTCACTGTAAAGTAGTGGTTCTTAACCTTGTTGGAGGTACTCTGAACCCCACTAGTTTCATATGCACATTCACGGAACCCTTCTCAATTTGGAAAAAAAATAGGGATACGGCAGAACACTAATATCAAAGGTATCTGTACTCCTGTGTCAGAACGCGAATGATATCCTTCTTTATTTACAAGAACCCAAGGCATCACTTCAAACAGTTTTTAACCTCATTAAGACATTTTCGCAAATATCAGAATATGCTATCAATTGGTCAAAATCAGTAAGACTCCCTATAACAAACTAACTCATGGAATCCTACGGACCAAAATCCAAACTTTCCTATTCCGACAGGGAATATCAAATATCTCGGCATAAATATCTCAGCAAAACCTACAGAGTTAAATAATCTAAATGATAGACCTTTACTGGAATTTTTTTTTGATGATTTAAAACATTGTCACAGCCTCTATATCTCACTTTTAGGGCGTATAGCTACAGTAAAAATGCTACCCTTCAGAAAGGTAGAACAGAAGGGGGACTTGACACACCCAACTTCAAACACTATTACTTAGCTAGTCAAATACAGTACCTCATTAAATGCCATCCATCCATCCATTTTCTGTACCGCTTGTCCTCACTAGATGATGCATGCATGTGGTATTGAAATTATTCATTCATTTTCCGTACTACTCTTCACTAGGGTCGCGGGTGTGCTGGAGCCTATCCCAGCTATCTTCGGGCGAGAGGTGGGGTACACCCTGAACTGGTCGCCAGCCTATCAAATCGCAGGGCACACAAACAAACAACCATTCACACTCACATTCACACCGACGGGCAATTTAGAGTCTTCAATCAACCTAACACGCATGTTTTTGGGATGTGGGAAGAAACTGGAGTACCCGGAGAAAACCCACGCAGGCATGGGGAGAACATGCAAACTCCACACAGGCGGGGCCGGGCTTTGAACCCCAGTCCTCAGAACTGTGAGGCAGATGTGCAAACCAGTCGCCCAACGTGTCTCCCTCATTAAATGGTTACATCGAAATGTTGAACAACAATCTTAGCTGGAACTTGAACAGACTGCAATAGCACCAAACTTTCAGACCTCCCATTATCAGCACAAGTCTAAAACGCCACAATCCGATTATTGCTGCCACTTTATCATCTTGGTGGAAAAGTCTAGAAAGCACACAATCTCAGTCAGCACCATATAATTTCTCCCCAATCTGGCACAATCCCGATTTTGAGATTCACAAAATACCATTTACTTCAGCACATGGGAACAAAGTGGAATTGACCGCCTATATCACTTATTCAAAAATAAGGCATTCATGTCACATGAAAGCTTATTCCAAGAATTTCAAATTAGGGGTCAGGTGCAGTGCGAGCTGGGCGGTGGCTGAAGGATGGGACCATGGCGATCGGATCCCGGGCTACAGAAGCTGGCTCTTGGGACGTGGAACGTCACCTCTCTGGTAGGGAAGGAACCCAAGCTGGTGTGTGAGGTCGAGAAGTTCCGACTAGATATAGTTGGACTCGCCTCCACACACTGCTTGGGCTCTGGTACCAGTCCTCTTGAGAGGGGTTGGACTCTCTTCCACTCTGGAGTAGGCCCACTGTGACAGGCGCCGAGCAGGTGTGGGTATACTTATTGCTACCCGGCTCGGCGCCTGTACGTTGGGGTTCACGAGAGGGTAGCCTCCCTCCGCCTTCGGGTAGGGGGGGGGGTGGGTCCTGACCGTTGTTTGTGCCTATGCACCAAACAGCAGTTCAAAGTACCCACTCTTTTGGAGTCCTTAGAGGAGGTGCTGGAGAGTGCTCCCGCTGGGGACTCCATCGTTCTGCTGGGCGACTTCAATGGATTGTCCATAATGAACACCATATTCAAGCATAAGAGTGCACTTGGCACCAGGACACCCTAGGTCGTAGTTCGATGATCGAATTTGTGGTCGTGTCATCGGACTTGCGGCCGCATGTCTTGGACACTCGGGTGAAGAGACGGGGGGAGCTGTCAACTGATCACCACCTGGTGGTGAGTTGGCTCTGATGGTGGGGGAAGATGCCGGCTGGCCAAGCGCAAAGCAGCTTTGGTGGTTGCTGAAGCAAAAACTCGAGCATGGGAGGAGTTCGGTGAGGCCATGAAGAAAGATTTCCGGACGGCTTCGAGAAAATTCTGGTCCACCAGCCGGCCTCTCAGGAGGGAGAAGCAGTGCACCATCAAGACTATGTATAGTCGGGATGGGGTGCTGTTGACCTCGACTCAGGACGTTGTGAGTCGGTGGGGAGCATACTTCAAAGACCTCCTCAATTCCACCGACATGCCTTCCCATGAGGAAGCAGAGTCTGGGGTCTCTGAGGCTGGCTCTCCTATCTCTGGGGTTGAGGTCACATAGGTGATTAAAAAGCTCCTCGATGGCAAGGCCCCGGGGGTGGATGAGATTCGCCCGGAGTTCCTAAAGGTTCTGGATGTTGTGGGGCTGTCCTCGTTGACACGCCTCTGCAACTTCGTGTGGACATCGGGGACAGTGCCTCTGGATTGGCAGACTGGGGTGGTGGTCCCCTTTTTTAAGAAGGGGGACCGGAAGGTGTGTTCCAACTACAGGGGGATTACACTCCTCAGCCTCCCTGGTAAGGTCTATTCGGGGGTGCTGGAGTGGAGAGTCCGTCGGGAAGTCAAATCTCAGATTCAGGAGGAGCAGTGTGGTTTTCGTCATGGCCGTGGAACAGGGGACCAGCTCTACACCATCGGCAGGGTCCTTGAGGGTGCATGGGAGTTTGCCCAACCAATCTACATGTGTTTTGTGGACTTGGAGAAGGCATTCGACCGTGTCCCTTGGAGAGTCCTGTGGGGAGTGCTCCCACATCCCAAAAACATGCATTAATTGGAGACTCTAAATTGCCCGTAGGTGTGAATGTGAGTGCGGATGGTTGCTTGTTTGTATGTGCCCTGCGATTGGTTGGCAACCAGTTCAGGGTGTACCCCGCCTCCTGCCCGATGACAGCTGGGATAGGCTCCAGCACGCCCGCGACCTTAGTGAGGAGAAGCGGCTCAGAAAATGGATGGATGGATGGATGGATGGAACGCAGTTTATTTGTGTCCAGCAGCAGCACCAGGTTCTGTCAGCTTCTAGATTAGCTCTTGTTCCGTTGCACATCACGATCATGAAGTCTGTGGCTCGGTCCAACTCAGTGTCGCCCACACTCAATTTATTTTGATTCTATCAATTCAATTTCAGTCATATACCTGTAGCGCCAATTAACAATGGAAGATGTCAAGGTACTTTATCTGTGGAGCAGATAGAGAAGTATGCTCCTCACAGATTAAGAGACCAACTGAACCCCACATGAGCAAGGACTAGAAGGCAAGGAAAAACTCCAGACCCCAGAATCAATGTGGGGCAGCCGTCCGCTTTGACCGTTTGGGTTGACATTGGGCAACAGAGGAGAGGGACAGTAGACAGAGAGATACTCTAGGATTAGGAAACAATGTGTACTGTATGAATTGTACAGTATTAGCAATAATAATGTTATTGGAGTTAATGACACATGGAGGCTGCGTAAAACGTAAATTAAAACAAAATACAACGATTTCCAAATTATTTTCAATCTATTCAGTTGAATACACTACAAATACAAGACAAATACAAATACACTTGTTTTGTTGTTGCAAATATTCATTCATTCATTCATTTTCCATTCTGCTTATCATTACTAGGGTTGCAGGTGTGCTGGAGCCTATCCCAGCTAACTTTGGGCGTGAGGCAGGCTCTCAAGCATTTTCTATTCAATTCCAATACTCTGGAATTCCCTACCCACGGATATTAGAGCTGCTACCTCAATAGAAATGTTTAAATCTGGATTTAAGATTTTTTTTCACTCTTTGGCATTTAGTTAAAGTACACGTAGGCCTGTTTTACTGCCGCTTGCCATATCTCAGAATCAGAATCAGAATCAGAATCATCTTTATTTGCCAAGTATGTCCAAAACACACAAGGAATTTGTCTCCGGTAGTTGGATCCGCTCTAGTACAACAGACAGTCAATTTACAGAACACTTTGGCGACATAAAGACATTGACAAAAAACAATTGTGCAAAAAGATGCAGAGTCCTCTAGCACTTAGAGCAGTTCGAATGGCTAATATCGCAATAGTCCGGTGCACTGAGACTTCAAGGAGTGTATGCCGTTTAAAGTGACGAGTAGTGCGATAATCTGGGACAATGGTTGTGCAAATGTTACAGATACTCCTCAATCAGTGTGCAAATGGAGCAGATGCTACTCTGGCATGAGTGGCCAGTATATGCAAATAGTGCAGCACGGCGAGACAACTACAGTGAGTGCACGAGTAATACATAATTGGCCCCACAGAAATGTGACAACGAACTCAAGTCAAAAAATTGCCAGCTTGTTGTAATGGAATTATAAATTAGCTGTTTAAGAAGTTGATTGCAAGAGGGAAGAAGCTGTTGGAATGTCTACTAGTTCTAGTTTGCATTGATCGGATGCGCCTACCTGAGGGAAGGAGCTGGAAGAGCTGGTGACCGGGGTGGGGAGGGTCCGAGAGGATTTTGCATGCCCTTGTCTTAGTTCTGGCAGCGTGCAAGTCCTCAAGGGTGGGTAGGGGGGTACCGACAATCCTTTCAGCAGTTTTGATTTTCCGTTGCAGACGGAGTTTGTCCTTTTTTGTAGCAGCACCAAACCAGACTGTGATGGAAGAACACAGTACTGATTCAATGACTGCTGTGTAGAACTGCCTCAACAGCTCCGGTGGCAGGCCGTGCTTTCTCAGAAGCCGCAGGAAGTACATCCTCTGCTGGGCCTTTTTGAGGACGGAGTTGATGTTGGTCGCCCACTTCAGGTCCTGGGAGATTGTAATTCCCAGGAACTTGAAGGTCTCGACGGTTGACACAAGGCAGCTGGACAACGTGAGGGGCAGCTGTGGCGAAGGATGCCTCCTGAAGTCCACGATCATCTCTACAGTCTTGAGCGTGTTCAGCTCCAGGTTGTCTCGGCCGCACCACAGCTCCAGCCGCTCCGCTTCCTGTCGATATGCAGACTCATCACCGTCCTTGATGAGGCCGATGACAGTGGTGTCATCTGCAAACTTCAGGAGTTTGACAGTCGGGTTCGCTGAGGTGCAGTCGTTCGTGTAGAGAGAGAAGAGCAGCGGAGAGAGGACACAACCTTGGGGCGCCCCAGTGCTGATGCTGCGTGTGGATGAGGTGGCCTCCCCCAGCCTGACCTGCTGTGTCCTGCCCGTCAGAAAGCTGTAAATCCACTGGCAGATGGCAGGTGAGACGCTGAGCTGGAGAAGCTTGGATGAAAGGAGTTCAGGGATGATGGTGTTGAACGCTGAGCTGAAGTCGACGAACAGGATCCTCGCGTAGGTCCCTGCACTGTCGAGGTGTTCTAGGATGAAGTGCAGTCCCATGTTGACTGCATCATCCGCAGATCTGTTCGCTTGGTAGGCAAACTGCAGGGGGTCCAGCAGGGGACCTGTGACACTCTTGAGGTGGTCCAGCACAAGACGTTCAAAGGACTTCATGACCACAGATGTCAAAGCGACAGGCCTGTAGTCATTCAGACCCGAGATTGCAGGTTTCTTGGGGACTGGGATGATGGTGGAGCGTTTGAAACAGGATGGAACTTCGCACAGTTCCAGAGATCTGTTGAAGATCTGAGTGAAGACTGGAGCGAGCTGGTCCACGCAGACTTTGAGGCAGGATGGGGACACATGGTCCGGGCCTGCTGCTTTGTTAATCTTTTGTTGTTTGAAGATGCGTCTCACATCCTGTTCATGGATGGTTAACGCAGAGGTCAGAGCTGTGATTGTGGTCGCGGGTGCGGCCGGGTTGGTGTGTGGTGTGAAACTGTCCTTTTCAAATTTGCAGTAGAAGGTATTCAAGTCGTTGGCTAGTGTGCTATTGTTCTCAGCTTGGGGGGATTGTCGCTTGTAATTAGTCAGCGATTGGAATGCATGCCAGACTGATTTAGAGTCGTTTGCGCTAAACTGTTTTTCCAACTTTGCTGTATAGATACTCTTTGCAATGTTAATTTGCAATGTCAGCTGGTTTCTAGCTCGATTATACAGGGCCCTGTCCCCGCTCCGATATGCATCCTCCTTAGCTTGGCGAAGCTGCTTAAGTTTAGCAGTGAACCACTGCTTATTGTTGTTGAATGTGCGAAATGATTTTGTTGGTACACAGACCTCTTCACAGAAACTGATACAGGATGTGACAGTGTCCGTATATTCATCCAGGCTGCCAGCTGAATTTTCAAAGACACTCCAGTCTGTGCAGTCTAAACAGCTTTGAAGTTCCATCTTGGCTTCATTTGTCCACTTTTTGACTGTTTTCACTGTAGTCTTCGCACATTTAAGTTCTTGCCTGTACGTCGGTATTAAGTGAATTAAGCAGTGATCAGACGAGCCCAAGGCTGCACGAGGTATAGCACGGTATGCGTTTTTTTACCGTAGTGTAGCAGTGGTCTAAAGTATTATTTTCCCTGGTAGGACAGTCGATGTGCTGCTTGTATTTAGGGAGTTTGTGGTTGAGTTTAGCTTTGTTAAAGTCCCCGAGAATAATGAGGGGTGAGTCGGGGTGTTTTTTTTCAATTTCGTTGACTTGATCGGCGAGCGTTAGCAATGCGGCGTTCGTGTTAGCTTGAGGCGGGATGTAGGCTGCAGTCAGGATGAATGATGCGAACTCACGTGGCGAGTAGAATGGTTTACAGTTTAAGAATAGCGACTCCAAATGCGGGCTGCAGTGTGTGCTGAGCACCGTGACGTCCGTACACCATTTTTTGTTGATATAGAGGCATATCCCGCCACCCTTTGTTTTCCCCGATGATTCCATGTCGCGGTCTGCTCGATGAATGTGGAAACCGGGAAGCATAACGGCGCCATCAGGTACAGCGTCGCAGAGCCAGGTCTCCGTGAAGCACATGGCCGCGGAACGTCCGAAGTCTTTACTGGTCTTTAACAGAAGATGAAGCTCGTCTATTTTGTTGGGTAGGGAGCGTACATTCGCGAGGTGGATCGACGGGAACGGCAATCTGTGTCCTCTCTTGCGGAGTTTCACCTGAATGCTGGCTCGCTTCCCTCTGTGGCGCCGCTTCCGTCTCCATGCGCCGAAAACCGCGGATGCCGCTCCGGTGAGTAACTCGGGGAAAAAAATGAGTGGATATTCGAAAGTTGGTGACAGAAAGTCCGGAGTAGACTCCTTGATGGTTAGCAGGTCTCCCCTTGTGTAAGTGAGTCGTGTAAGGTCTCCAAAGACGGACGAAAAACACAAAAACAAAGACAATACTAGAGAGCGCGTTACCGAGGCGACCACACTGGTAGGCGCCATCTTGGTCCTCCCCCCTCCTGTCCTGCTCGGAGAGAGGGCTAGGTGACGTTGACTGAATCTGAGGCTTTTGCTGTTTGGGTTCTGTACCGACCACCTGGGACGAGATCTGAGGTGGACCACTTCACTGGAGTCATTGCTATGGAGGATTCTGCTCCGACTCACCGGGCCAGGTCCTGAGGCAGAATCACTTTCCCGAAGGCGTCTACCTGCAGCTCCTCTTCTCTTTAAATTGACTTTTATGCCATTTTAATGAACATTGTACAGCACCATACTATGTGATATGTGTTGCCTGCTTGACATCCATTGCAGCCTGGTCATTCTGGAAGGGGGATCTGCCAATCTGCGGTCCCTTTCCAGTGTTGTCTTTTTTCCCAAAATTGAGTTTTCAGTTTTTCCTTGCCGGATTGGGGGGTTTAGATTAGGGGATGTCATCAATCTTTGCCAACTATGGGCCTGTGAAGCTCGTTGAGACTCTTTTGGGGCTATACGGATAAACTTGAACTGACTTGACTTGAGTTGTTCACCAAGTGGTGAACCTCGCCCCATCCTTGTTTGTGATCAACTGAGCCTTTTGCAGATGCTTATTTTATACCCAATAATGACACTCACCCATTTCCTATTGACCAGTTCAGCTCTGGAATGTTCCAACCAGGTATTTTTGGAGCAGTTATCATATTTACCCCAGTCTTTTGTTGCCCAATATGCCACAGGCATCAAATTCAAAATTAGAGAATATTTGCACAAAAAACAAAAACGTTCATCAGTTTGAACATTAAATATCTTGTCTTTGTAGTGTATTCAATTGAAAACAGGTTAAAAATATTTTTTTAAATCATTGTATTTTGTTTTGCGGCACGGTGGTCGACTGGTTGGCACGTCTGCCTCACAGTTCTGGGATTCAAATCCCGGCCCCGCCTGTGGGGCACTCCGGTTTCCTTTGTATGTAGGTATGTGTTTCATTCAAGTCAATTATTACATGACATCATGAAATGAATTTCTACTCTTAATTTACCCTTGCTGACACATTCTTAAGATCACTTGGTAATAGACTCTTTCATAACTTTTGTAAATAGGTGCCAGCTACTTCCGAGTGGCAGAAAATACCACTAACCTGAACTAAAACGACGTCAAAACCGGCTTGTGGTCGCACAGTTTTATATTGCCTATATTAAATCGGCGGAACTTGTGGGCGAGGAGGGGAAATCAAGTACATGTCGTACATAGTTGTAAAAAGAATATTGCAATTTTTGCCTTTTTGAACAACCAGGCTTAGTGGAACGAAAGCAGCCAGACAGCAGTTTGTCCAACTGGCGTTGCCGTAGCCAATGCGCTGCACAGCCAACTGCCACAAAACATGGCGATGCTGTTTCTAGGGTTAGGCGTAGCTTTAGCTGTCGTTCAGGATAGAGATGACTCTCAATTCAGTTTTGTGTTTCTGTCTTCTAAGAGAGTAAAGATATTATTAGCGTTCATCTCAACTGGTTCACTTCGGAGCTTCTCTAGCTCAGTTTAGCTTGCTAGCCACTAACAAAGAAACGCAGACGTTAGCAACACATCCCTAATAAGAGATCAGTTGTGAGTGTAAAGTGATGTGATTGGATGAAAATACAGCAGCAGATGTTGCAAAAATTTGCAAAGTTCGCATTCTGAGAACCTAACTGTGGCTGTTGATTATACAGAATACGAGGCGGAACTTTCTCTAACAAACGAGCGACAGCGTCAACTTCCGAACGGACGCATTTTCCCAGAAGCCTCAAGTTGTGTTCCACAGAGCAGGTTTGTTGTTGTCTTTTTTTTCTAACTTTCACTTGTTTAGTAGCTTTCTATGTGATAACGCTTTTCGTAAACGTCACATGGTGTAGTGGTCCACTGGCCTACCGTCTGTGCAGGCAGCATGGCTTTCAGTTCCCACTCTGGCGTAATGAATGGCATTGGTCTTGCACTGTGATCAACTGGCAACCAGATCAGCGCGTGGAGGCAATCTTTACATTAAAGCAAAGTATAATTGCAATTTGATGGAAACGTACAAAATTATGATTTTGAAAACTCATTTCAGTGCCACACACGCATCCCTGAAGTGTGACGACAAAGCAAATGCTTGATGGGTTATTCCTTCCTGGGTTATCACGTCTACTTTCACAATGGAATTCCTATGAGGATCATAAATTGCTTTGTTTGAATTCAACATATTGCAGTCATGTTACCAAATAGATAATTAGTTCTCATACTTTTTCTACCAAGTACCACCATCATGACAAACATTAAAATACTGTAACATAGAAGCGTAAATGTTCATCAAACGTGAGGAAACGGTTTTATGCCTAAAAAGCTTATTTAATATTGTTGTAAGCCACTATACCATTACAATCTCCTCCAAAAGTATTCAAAAGGCAAGGTCAATTCTTTTGTTTTTGTTGTATACTGAAGACATTTTGGTTTCAGATCAAAAGATGAATATGAGACAGTAGTTCAGAATTCCAGCTTTTATTTCATGGTATTTACATTCAGATGTGTTAAACAACTCAAGAGCACCTTTTGTTTGAAGCCACCCACTCTTCCAGTGAGCAAAAGTATTGGAAGATGTGACTGATGGGTGTTTCTAGTTGCTCAGGTGTTGCGTTTTAGATTGATTACTTAAACATTAGATAGTGCATGTTTTTAGCTGGGCGGCACGGTGGACGACTGGTTAGAGCGTCAGCCTCACAGTTCTGAAGACCGGGGTTCAATCCCCGGCCCCGCCTGTGTGGAGTTTGCATGTTCTCCCCGTGCCTGCATGGGTTTTCTCCGGGCACTCCGGTTTCCTCCCACATCCCAAAAAACATGCATGAATTGGAGACTCTAAATTGCCCGTAGGTGTGAATGCGAGTGCAAATGGTTGCTTGTTTGTATGTGCCCTGAGATTGGCCGGCAGCCAGTTCAGGGTGTACCCCGCCTCCTGCCCGATGATAGCTGGGATAGGCTCCAGCACGCCCGCGACCCTAGTGAGGAGAAGCGGCTCAGAAAATGTTTTTAGCTGTGAATACTGCATTTGCTGTTAAGCAAACATGAAGACCATAAAGCTGTCTGTTGGGGAAAAAGCAAACCATTTTGAAGCTGAGAGTAGAGGGAACATTGATGAGTGCTATTGCACAAACATTGGGCATAGCCAATACAACAATTTGGAATGTCCTGAAAAAGAAAGAAACTACTGGTGTACTGAGCAACAGACATCGGACATTTCAGCCAAGGGCATCAACAGCGGTTGATGACAAACATTGTGAGAGCTGTGAAGAAGCACCCAAAGACAGCAGTCAGTAACATCACTCCCAACCTCCACAGGGCAGGGGTGAAGGTATCACAATCCACTGTTCGATGAAGACTTCGAGAGAAGAAATATACAGGCCATACCACAAGATGCAAACCACTCATCAGCAAAAAGAATCAGAAGCCCAGATTGGATTTTGCAAAGTACAGAGATGAACCACAAAGGTTTTGGATTACAGTTTTACGGACTGATGAGACCAAGATTAACCTCTACCAAAGTGATGGAAAGGCTGAACTAAGGAGAAAGAAAGTATCTGCTTATGATCCAAAACACACAAGTAAGGGTTATGCCACCAAATATTAAATGTTATTCAAGTTAATTTAATCATGTATGTTCCAATACTTTTGCTCACTTGAAAAGTGGGTGGCTTCAAACAAAAGGTGCTCTGTCCTGAGTTGTTTAACACATCTAGATGTAAATACCATGAAATAAAAGCTGGAATTCTGAACTTATGTCTCATATTCATTTTTTTTTTTTTTTTTTTTAATCATAAACCCAAATGTCTTCAGTATACAACAAAAACAAAGGAATTGACCTTGCCGGAGGGGACTGTATGTGCAGTTTGAACTTTAACACTGCGCTTAAAAATGGGAGCATGCTCTTAAAGTTAACTACAACTGAACTGTACTTAAAAAATACTGTACATAAAAAGTAAAAAAAAAAAAACTTTTTAAAAATATTTTGATTGTGTTTCATCTATTGTCAATTGTATTTAATTAACTGATTCTTCCACATACCACTAGACGGAGCTGGCTTACCCCTCTTGGTACTCGTACCACACTTTGAGAATCAATGCAAACAATGGAGGAGGGTGGCGGCATCAGGATCTGCTCCATAGAGCTCCCCTGCGTTAAAGAGGAAGAGGAGCAGCACTGCATCAGTCAGGACGGAGAGCACCTTCAAGGGTTAGACTTCCCGGTGATTCGTGTCATTGTGAAGAGTGAAGACGTTGAAGACAAAGGTCAGAGTGAGCACAAAAGAGCGACGGACCCTCCGAGCAGCAGCTCGAGTCAACACATGACAGCAGAAGGTGATGGAGATCACTGCAGAGGATCCAAAGCACACAGCCTCTCAGGTCCACTATCAGATAGTGACGACACAACGTCACACTCTCCTGACACAGACGATGAACACTCCAAAGGGGATGTGAAAAACCCCCTGAAATGTTCTCAGTGTGAGAAAACTTTTGGCCACAAAAAGAATCTGAAAAGACACTTGAGATATCACACGGGGGAAAAGCCATTCGTCTGCACATTCTGCGGTCAAGCATTCTACGAGAAAGCACATTTGACAACACACACGAGAACGCACACTGGCGAAAAGCCATTTTCCTGCTCAATCTGTGACAAAATATTTTGTGATCGCTCAGCGTGGGTTGTTCACCAGAGAACACACACGGGCGAGAAGCCTTTTGCCTGCTCAGTTTGTGGAAAAAGTTTCCCTCGCAGGGAAAATCTAAGAACACACACAAGAACACACACTGGAGAAAAACCTTTTACATGCGTTGTCTGCAAAACGAGTTTTAGTGTTCGTTCCACATTGGTTCAACACATGAGAACACACACGGGTGAAAAACCTTTTGCATGCTCAGATTGTGGTACAAGATTCTCTCAAAAGACACACTTAAAAAATCACACGAGAACACACACAGGGGAAAAACCGTTTACATGCCCATTTTGTGACAAACGTTTCTCTGTCAAGGGAAGTTTGATAACACACATAAGAACACACACTGGAGGGATGTGATGTTCAATCAAAACCCAGAGCATGTTTTTATGAAATATGTAATCAGATAATTTCTTAATAATAATCATTTTAGTCACCTGAGTTACCATTGCACACAATACTTTTAATTGCTATTTATTGGGTATTTACATAAGATTCTATTGTTTTTTTGTAAATGTATTTATCTTACTTCATTTGGCCTGTTGTTGTCGAAAGCAATTGACAACAGATTAACCGATGGAGACTCACTGGACCGTCACCAAAGAATTTGCGACACAGCAATGCCGCTATATGTGAAATACAACTAACTACTATCTCTATTTTTAAGCAAATGTACTTTTGAATTGTCCCATTATTAGTATCTAAACTCTTTGACATACTTTATAATGTAAATGAATACATTCATATTAATACTCAATCATGACATAGTTTATACAGCACTGATTCGACTAGAGAATTGTGCACTCGGTCTGAAATAAAGTTCACAAGCACATGTACATTATGTATCATAGGGATGATGTAATGGATGCTATTACATCATCCACTTTAGAAGCTGATGTCCTCTTTATAAACATTGTAATTTATTAAAGAAGACTTGTGGATTCAAATGGGTTTGATTGCAATAAACTGACGACTGGGATAGACTCCTTTCATACAGCCCCCTCCAAAGGTATTGGGACAGCAAGGTCAATTCCTTTGTTTTTGTTGTATACTGAAGACATTTGGGTTTCAGGTCAAAAGATGGATATGAAACAGAAGTTTAGAATGTCAGCTTTTATTTCATGGTATTTACATCTAGATGTGTTAAACAACTCAGGACAGTGGACCATGAAATAAAAGCTGGAATTCTGAACTTTTGTCTCATGTTCATCTTTTGATCAGAAACCCAAATGTCTTCGGTATACAACAAAAACAAAGAAATTGACCTTGCCGTTCCAATACTTTTGTAGGGGGCTGAACATGCAAGTGACAGATACAGTAAACTGTGTCCACAACCCTGGGCTGTGAAGCAGTACTGGACAGTTGATCATTTGCAACCTGTCAGCATTGAAAGAATATTAACTTTTGTTTATTTTTAGATTTTTTGTTTTTAGCAATTTTTATCTGACACTGTTGGAGCATGTGGTTAGTCCATCTGCTTCACAATCAGTTGGAGGTTTGAGATTTAAATTTTGGCCCCGACAGTATGTGGAGTTTCCATGTTCAGTGCATCGGTGGGTCTTCCTGACCTGGTTTGGGAGATCAGGATTCAAGACACAACTAATATTCTGTGAATGTTAAGATGAGCTGGCACGGTGGTCGACTGGTTAGCACGTCTACCTCACAGTTCTGAGGACGGGGGTTCAAATCCTGGCCCCGCCTGTGTGGAGTTTGCATGTTCTTCCCGTGCCTGGGTAGGTTTTCTCCGGGCACTCCGGTTTCCTCCCACATCCCTAAACAATGCATGGCATGGTAGATTGATTGAAGACTCTCAATTGCCCGTAGGTGTGAATGTGAGTGCGAATGGTTGTTTGTTTATATGTGCCCTGCGATTGGCTGGCGACCAGTTCGGGGTGTACCCCGCCTCTCGCCCGAAGATAACTGGGATAGACTCCAGCACGCCCACCACCCTAGTGAGGATAAGTGGGGAAAGAAAATGGATGGATGGATGGATGGATGTTCAGATGAACTTTCACGGATGTGCCACCAAGAATGGAAGTTGAATGAAATATTTCCATATACATTGTGACAAATGCACTTTATGTAAGTATACTGCATATATGTATACAATTATACAATTTAATTTTTTATTTTACACGTGTGTGTGTGTATATATATATATATATATATACACACAGTGACCCTCACCGAATGATTACTGGAAAGCTAGAAGCAGACCCAGTTCCATGTTTGCTGAATGAAAAGGTTGACAATGCTATTAGTTCACTTAAGGCCGGAAAAGCTTGTGGTTTTGATGAAATTTCTGGTGAAATGCTTAAAGCGGGAGGGAACGAACTTAATAAGATCCTTATAAAACTATTTAAACGCTGCTTGGACTTGCAAGAAGTACCGGCGACACGGAAAGACGCAGAAATCATTTTGCTACATAAATCAGGCGATAAAATGGACCTAAGAAATAATCGCCCAATAAGCCTGCTCTCAACGATTTATAAAGTCTTTGCAAAGTTATTGGACATACGAATTGGAATCAAACTCAGTGAATCACAGCCGATAGAGCAAGCGGGTTTTCGTACTATGCACCACATACAGACTGTTCAATAAATAATCGAACGACACAACGTGTACAAAATGCCTCTGTGTGTAGCCTTCATCGACTATGAAAAAGCGTTTGACTCATTCACCACCACTTTGATACTGCAGGCGCTAGTAAATCAAGGGATGGAGCCGACCTATATCAACATTCTACAATCAATATACAACGATTCTTCAGGTTCAATACGAATTGATGTTGAAAGAGTGCGAATAAGTCTAGGAAAAGGGGTCAGGGAAGGTGACACTGTTTCCAAAGCTATTTACAGCTTGCCTTGAACAAATATTTAAAAAGCTCAATTGGGAAAATTAAGGACTAAAAATTAACGGCGCTTATTTGAGCCATCTGCGTTTGACAGACGACATCATTTCATTCTCCTACGATGCTGAACAACTACAGCGTCGTATTCAGGAATGAGAGTTAGAAAGCCGTCGCTCAGGTCTGAAAATGAACAAAAGCAAAACGAAGGTCAAGGTTCAACCGTTACTGTCCACAAAAAGATATCAAAATGCATGACTATGTCCTCGACGCCATTGACAACTGCATCTATTTTGGCCAACTTGTAACAACGAATGGAAATACAAGCACTGAAGTTGAACGCCGCATAAATCTTGCCTGGCAGGCTTATGGAAGGCTTATTGTTATATTCAAGAACAATCTTCCCATTAGCTTGAAAAGAAAAGTTTTCGATCAATGTATCTTACCAGTCCTCGCTCACGGTAGTGAAACTCGGACTACAAATGCCAAAGTTATACAAAGGCTCTGTGTAACCCAAAGGAACATGGAACACCAAATGTTGAAAATAAGCATTCGCGACAAGAAAAGATGCAGTTGGATAAGACAGTAGACGCTAGTTACCGACGTCATTAAAAAAATAAAAAGCCTTAAATGGAAATGGGCTGGCCACGTTGCCCGAAGAGCTGCACTTGATGTGAGTATTATGCGTGTGGATTGCAATTTATGTAGGTATATTTGCATTTACTATGTGAGTAATACACCTATGTTACTGTATCGGTGTGAACAATGTAATTCATGTGGGTATAGGTGTGTATACCGTTTGAATAATGCACTTTGTTACTATATAGGTGTCTAGAATGGAATTTGTGTATATACAGTATGCATATATAGTTTGCAGTACTGTCCTACTCTTAATTTTCTGTTATACCTGACACAGGGATTACAAATAGAAATTAGCTACAAAGCTATAATCGGCATTGAGCATCTCCACTCTTTAGTTTGTTTTCTGTACAGGGTCCTTAATAAATAAAACAAAATTAATATTTAAATTACAAGATGCAATAGAAACCATAAAAGCCTGTTTGTGTAAGAGAGAGCTGAACAGTTCACTTTTTTAGGAAAACGTCCGACAGGGTTGTGTGACAGGTGCCAAGAAAAAGAAACAGTGGAACATCATGGTAAAATGTAACTTTACCAAGAAAAGGAAGTAAATGATAGAAGGAACGAGGGCAGAAAAAATAAAGAAAGAACCAATATTATAAAGAACATACTCGAGTGGAATAAAGGGAAGTGGAATTCGCTATCTCAATACTTTCATAGGACTTGTAGTGTAGATGGGAAATGAATGGAGAAGAGTGAAACCAAAAGATGGCGGTCATGCAACGCAACGGAAGACAAAATGCTCAAGAAGAAAACATGCTGCGCATGCGTCGCCATTTAGCGCAGCCATTTTAAGCAAGGCGTAACGACAAAACTTGACAGGAAGACTGCTCAGCCGCCGAGTTTGTGTCGTACTCTGTACAAACTTTGGTCGTAGCAGACATAAGTTTTTATTCGTTCCCGGAGAAACTCGTCGGAGTGTGACGCTCAAGCTAGCTTAGCGTGCTAGCTTAGCGTGCTAGCTGCCAGCAAAGACGCGCGGATGTGATCAGAGCGTCCATTGCTCTGCAGAGATCAAGTGCTGAGATTAGCGTGTGAAATGTGTAAGGTACGAATGCTGAGGGCGTTGGTGAACGACCGACTAAGTGCTGCTGTCGAAGAAATATTCGGAGCGTTTGAAAGAACCTTAGCGGAGTACGAGGAGGAACTTTGTCGGACGAAAGAGGAAAACGAGCGACAACGTCAACTACTGGACGCTGTTTTCAAGTCTCAAGATGACCCACACAGAGAAGGTTTGTTGAATTCTTACTCTTGCGCAGTAGCTTAATTATTTTTTCATTATTTTTTAAATGTCAAGTAGCATATCACATCACATGACATCAGAGTAAGCATTCCTATTGAGTACTCAAAAGCCGCCACCAGAAATATTTTTAAAAATATTTATTTTAAATCTTTATTGTACAATCAAAAAATGTCATACATTCAACAAGAATTCGTTCTCCTTCCATGGATTTGGCGTGCGTATTATAGAAAAAGCTTTAAAAATGTGGACATGTTATGTTTACAGCAAATGCCTGGGGATGGGTTCCACAGAAAAAAAGCGGCGGGGGTATACTGCAATAACACACAGCAAAGCTTGACTTTTCCAAACGATGTGTATTTGTCTTCTTGTTTCCTGCAGACGTCAGTGAAGAAGATGTTCGTCCTGAGCAGCAGGAGTGGAGCTCCAGGGTGGAGCAGGAGGAGCCAGAATCCCCCCACGTTAAAGAGGAAGAGGAGGGAGAGCAACTTAACGGACCAGAGTTGCCAGTGATTCGTGTCATTGTGAAGAGGGAAGATGCTGCAGACAAAAGTCAGAGTGAGCAGAACATTAGGCCGGCGCCTCCGACCAGCAGCTCACGTCAACACATGACAACAAAAGGAGTTGAAGACCACCATGGTGGATCCCAAGTCGACAGCCTCTTAGCGCCGCTCTCCGATAGTGACGACACAACGTCACACTCTCATGACACTGATGATGAACACACTAAAGATGCTACGAAATGTCTCACAGACAACAAGCACTTAAAATGCTCTCAGTGTGACAAAACGTTTTACGACAATAGTAATCTGAAAAGACACATGAGAAGTCACACAGGAGAGAAACCGTACGTCTGCTCAGTTTGTGGTAAAACATTTGCTCACAAGGGAAATTTGACAACACACACAAGAACACACACTGGAGAGAAACCATTTTCCTGCTCAGTCTGCAGCACAAAATTTAGTGATCATTCTGTACTGATTCGACACATGAGAAGACACACTGGGGAGAAACCTTTTACTTGTTTGCTGTGTGGGAAAGGATTCCTTGTGAAAGGATCTTTAAAAGCACACACAAGAACACACACTGGGGAAAAGCCTTTTACATGCTCAGTTTGTGGTAAAACATTCTCTCAAAACTCACATTTGAGAACACACACAAGGACGCACACTGGAGAAAAATCTTATTCTTGCTCAGTCTGCAACACAACATTTGGAGGTCGAGCTGCTTTATTTTGGCACATGACAACACACCATGGACATTGATCATCAATTTATTAAAAGATTAACTTGAAAAAGACAATAATTAGTTCTGGTGAATTGTGCTTTGAACTTCTGCGCTGGTCATGTAGTGGTACATGCTGCTGCTTTGCATTCGGATAGCACAGGTTAGATTCCCAGTTAGTGTAGAAATTCCCAAGCCTGGATAAAAATAGGTGGGTTGCATCAAGAAGGGCCAAACAAGTCATTCTCTATGGCAACCCCTGACATGGAAAAGATGAAAATCTCTTTTAGTGTGCTTCCAACTTCTCTTAAAGTGTCTAACAAACACAAGTATGTGGGTGAGAAGAGCTGCAAAACCTTGATAAACTGCGAAGACTTGGAGAAACTTTGACTTTCTAACAACAGTACCGCTCTTTGATTGTTGAGGTAGGAACATCATACTGACATACTTTAATTTTGAATTAATGTTGTCATCAAAAGGATACCTTGCGTCTTCGGGACTATCAAAGTGTACATTTGAATTACTAAGGAGATTTTTTTCTTAAACTAATTTAGTCTATTATAGCCAGAATGTGATATTCTAAATATTATGTATAATTAATTACCGGTAATGTTATTAATTGATATACGGTTGGTTTCCCGACTTAAATAATAAGGATCTAGGGGCACAAGGCCTTGACCAAAAGGAAGCGGAAAACAAACTGTGGTTATTGGGTTCCTCCTTGCAAAATCAGAAAATAAGAAACGTCATCAAGAGACCGAGGCAAAGTTAGAAAGATTTTTGCAGCTTTTTGAGAAAATGGTGGACAAAATGTAACTATTGTATAATAACATTTTTTAAATGTTATTATGTATATTGGATACATATTTGTATATTTGTGCTGGTTGTTATTGTATGCTACTGATTGACCTGTGAAATGTTACAGTTTGACAAAATGTGTTGCTTCTACAAAGAGGTATTCCTGATACAAATTGGATACAAATTATGTAGAAATGAATGCAACTTATCTTGTGGTAGTAGCCATTTAGTATAAACAATTTCAAAATACCAGTCAACTTTGTTTTCACACAAAAGGAAGTTTTTCGGACAATTGACCCATTTTCTTCAATTTTGGGAGAAAAAAAATACACTACACTGTTTGATCTTAAAATGTACAAGTCAATGAAAGCTGGCAGCAAATAAAATATAAACACATGAGAATTTTGCCTTATCCAGTGTGGACGCTGTCAAAAATTACTACAGCCAGTCTGTCCCTTGTAGGGTTGCCTTATGCTTCATTGCGTGCAACTTGTTCACATGGAGGCTGGGGGTCAAGGTCATCTCCTGCAATATCCTCATCAGGAACCACCACGTCCCTATTATCAATTCCCACACTGTGCAGGAAGGCACAGGCTGAGGCGCAAAGGTGGGCTTCACTTTTGAGTGTTCGGAAAGCGTTGACCTATTTTGTCTTTATCATCCCAAACACTGTTAATTACACTTCCATGCTATGGAATGGTAGTAGTTGAACTGTTGCTGGACTTTTCCGTAAACAGGTTGCTTATATGGTGTGGTCAGCCACAGAGTATCCACCATCATCTAGGACAGGGGTGGCATACTCATGTTTGTCGGGGGCCATTTTGTAGTTACGGTTTCCCTCAGAGGACCGTTATGACTGTGAAACCATCAAAATCTTTAATCGCCTCATCATATTTACATATGAAATTTATGAACTAGTTTTGGAATCAGAAATCAAGGCTAATGGGTTTTTCAACTATTGTTCATGTTTGGTAACACAAAAATGCTTGCAGTATCTCAACGTTATCATTTATGATATATGACTACTTGAAATTCCGGTGGCGGCACGGTGGACGACTGGTTAGAGCGTCAGCCTCACAGTTCTGAGGACCTGGGTTCAATCCCCGGCCCCGCCTGTGTGGAGTTTGCATGTTCTCCCTGTGCCTGCGTGGGTTTTCTCCGGGGACTCCGGTTTCCTCCCACATCCCAAAAACATGCATGAATTGGAGACTCTAAATTGCCCGTAGGCATGACTGTGAGTGCGAATGGTTGTTTGTTCCTATGTGCCGTGCGATTGGCTGGCAACCAGTTCAGGGTGTACCCCGCCTCCTGCCCGATGACAGCTGGGATAGGCTCCAGCACGCCCGTGACCCTAGTGAGGAGAAGCGGCTCAGAAAATGGATGGATGGATGGATGAAATTCCGGTGCAGATTTTAACAAGAAACATGGAAGATTTGCCTTCGTGGGCAACATAAAATCAAGTGGCGGGCCGGATCTGGCCCCCGGGCCTTGAGTTTTACACATGTGACCGAGGAGAATGTAGCCAAGTGGAGGGAAACGGTGAGCGCTATAGAATGGGCTCTTCTTCACAACTGGTGTCCCTGCCAAAAATTCCATTTGCATAATATATTGCCTGTAGTAGAAACCCTTGTATTTATGATAGCCTAATCCATCTGGTGAATTTTTGGGTGGTTTAATGCCCATGTGGCTTCCATCTATAACCACCACCACATTTACAAATACAAGTGTTCCTGACAATTTGACAAACCCTTCTCCAGCTAGCGTCAAGCACCTAGTGCGAAGGAGATGCCTTTGAAAGGCATTTGTACACTTTGTAAAGTGCGCCCACACTCATAGTTGCCTATGATTTTGGAAAATAATAGAAATGCTCCCTCCAATATAATCAGTAGTGCTTCCAATGGAGAAGGACACTTGTCAGCCAAGGATGGTTTTGTGGCACTGGTGAGTCACTCAGGAAGTGGCAACCACAGATATAAATAGGTTGATAGGACACGCCCCTTTTAACTGGCGTGCCTATACTAAACTATGGAGGTCAGTCGGTTCTGGAAATGTTTTCCAATGTGTTCAAATGCGAGGTGAGATGGCAAATAACGATTTATGGACAGAATAGTTGATAGCCCTCTCTTAATGTACACAACCTGTCACTCTTGTTAATGTAAGAAAAGCCCACAGTGGTCACAGAAATACAGTAACTTGAATCTGACAAAACTAATATCCATCCATCCATTTTCCTCCATAGCGCTTAGCCTCACTAGGGTGCTGTCCATTTCTTCTGATCATCCTTAAAATGGTTCTACACCTTCATTGGAGTCCAGCTGTGTTTGATTATAGTGATTGGACTTGATTAGGAAAGCCACACACCTGTCTATATAAGACCTTACAGCTCACAGTGCATATGTCAGAGCAAATGAGAATCATGAGGTCAAAGGAACTGTCTGAAGAGCTCAGAGACAAAATTGAGCAATCGGGGGAGAAGAGCCTTGGTGAGAGAGGTAAAGAAGAACCCAAAGATCACTGTGGCTGAGCTCCAGAGAAAGTTCAAGAAAGTCAACCATCACTGCAGCCCTCCACCAGTTGGGGCTTTATGGCAGAGTGGCCCGACGGAAGCCTCTCCTCAGTGCAACACACATGAAAGCCCGCATAGAGTTTGCTAAAAAAAAACCTGAAAGACTCCCAAGATGGTGAGAAATAAGATTCTCTGGTCTGATGAGTCCAAGATAGGACTTTTTGGCCTTATTTCTAAGTGGCATGTGTGGACAAAACCAGGCACTGCTCATCACCTGTCCAATACAGTCCCAACAGTGAAGCATGATGGTGGCAGCATCATGCTGTGGGTGTGTTTTTCAGCTGCAGGGACAAGGGGACCGGTTGCAATCGAAGGAAAGATGAATGCGGCCAAGTACAGGGATATCTTGGACGAAAACCTTCTCTAGAGTGCTCAGAACCTCAGACTGGGCCGAAGGGTCACCTTAAAAATGACAATGACCCTAAGCACACAGCTAAAATACCAAAGGAGTGGCTTCAGAACAACTCCGTGACTGTTTTTGAATGGCCCAGCCAGAGCCCTGACTTAAACCCAATTGAGCATCTCTGGAAAGACCTGAAAATGGCCGTCCACCAACGTTCACCATCAAACCTGACAGAACTGGAGAGGGTCAGCAAGGAGAAATGGCAGATCCCCAAATCCAGGTGTGAAAAACTTGTTGCATCATTCCCAAAAAGACTCATGGCTGTATTAGCTCAAAAGGGTGCTTTGACTAAACACTGAGCAAAGGGTCTGAATACTTAAAGCTGTGTGATATTTTAGTTTTTCTTTTTTAATGAATCTGCAACAATTCCGTTTTTTTTCCTGTCAATATGGGGTGCTGGTTAATTAAAGACTCTAAATTGCCTGTAGGTGTGAATCTGAGTGTGAATGGTTGTTTGTTTGTGTGGCCTGCGATTGGCTGGCAACCAGTTCAGGGTGTAACCCGCCTCCTGCCCGATGATAGCTGGGATAGGCTCCAGTGCTCCCGCGACCCTCGTGAGGATGGATGGAAGACCGTAAATGATTTTAGCAAATGGCTGCAATATAAAAAAGAGGGAAACATTTAAGGGGGTCTGAATACTTTCCATACCCACTGTATACACTCTTTTTTTTTTTTTGTCTTCTTTGTTGGTATGGATATTGAACAAGTTACATAATTGCTAATGTCTATTATAGTCTTCCTTGTGAAATGGCATTGCCTGAAATAAATGACATTTCATAATAACAATAAGAATAAATAATAATAATGCAACTGTGGATTAAATATCGAAGCTTACGGTCATTGTCGAGCTGTATGCTGGTTTCATTGAAGTGATTGAATGGGAGCGGAGTACCATCTTGTTAAAATTTATTATCTTATTTTTACCCATGTCCCCTCCTCTAGAGTTGTGAGTCGCCAATTGTCATTCACGCCCACAAGATCAGGGATCCTATCAGAGCAAAGCTTATTTATATGCCAAATTTTAATGAAAAACTCGGCTGTTTCAACTGCCACGTACAGTAGCTTGAAAAAGGGCATCCTTGCCATCTTTAACCCAAATTATCTTGCAAACCTGATAAAAGGACATCAAACGATCAAAGATTATATAAAAGAAATCATTTAAAAAAATTTTGATGGCATGGGGCTTTTAAATAAATGTAACAAGACTCAAATGTAGCACCTTACTACCCACCTCTGCATATCAACTGTGAGAAAACCACTGCATTTCTTCTGGTCTGGGTCATTTCAGTGCAATGTGACAACTGGTTCTGGACGCTTCCTGAGCAGTTTTTTTTAATCTGCTGTCCCAAGTTTGAAACACAATGTTGTGCAGGATGGGCACATGCATCCAATTGCCACACACTTGGTAAGAGTTAAGTGAAACAAAACATTGCTTTTATGCAGTTCTTGGTTTACCCCAAATTATTGGAGCGACAGATTTATTATTTTGTTTGCCTCTTCCACTAAAACTTCTAATTCCGTCACGTTAACTTAATTTTTACCCTGTGGGGCTCTAATTGTCCAAGGTGCAAACAAATAAGAGCTACCTCAGGCACAAAACCCTCTGACCCACTTATACACCTGTTGTCACCAGCCCAACCTGTTTGAGTGAATGGACAGGCAATTTAGCACCAGCTATGTGGAATCTTCGTAAAAGATTGCAATCTCAGTGGATCACTTGCAACACGCCCACAAACAGCATGGGCAATATGTCGGCGTGAGTACGTAATTTAGCACCTGCTATTTGGTATCTTAATAAATCAGGCCTGAAATGTTGATGAGCAAAAAAGCAAACAAAAGAAGCATAGACTTCAGCTTCACCAGGAAAAAAAAAAAGCATGTTGGCTTCATAGGGTCAAAAGCAATGGACTTCTTCATAAAAGCTAAACATATGATGAGTTATTGAGGGCTCAGATTTACCCTTTGCCTGTTACACATATTCTGCAACATGACAAGCAAAACAAGTAGTGCGTAATAATATAATGCATCTTATGTACAGCGCTAACAAATGTATTGGACTGCCTGTCTTAAAGGCCATCAAGCACTATGAAATACTTTAATGCACTTTCATTTCAGCGATCCCTTTAATTCTTTAATTTGTTTATGTTCAGCAGGAATGAGGAATCTTCAATTGAATTCACCTTTTCACCCACAAATTGGAGCTGGCTTACCTGGTCAGCAATTAAACAAACATTTAACCAATACAATAAATGTTTATGTTCAGAAATGCAAGTAAATTATATATCATTTGTCATTTTAATCAAGAAAAAAAAATGAAGAGCTTAACACATTAAATTTTTTTTTGTAAAACACTAAATGAAATGAATGAATAACAAGAAGCATATTATAGAATTTCAGTGTTAAAAATATCATTTTGGTTAAAGAGCTTCTACACATACTGGTGAATTAAGCATTACATTGTCATAAAACAATTTGGTAACTACCAATGTTTTTTTCTGGCAACTTAGAAAGTTGTTTTTTTGCATCACCGTTGAGCTGTGAAGTTGCATCATTCAACATCACCACTTTGCATCACTGTTGAGCTGTGAAGTTGCATCATTCAGCATCACCACTATTGCTTACTCCACAGCTCTATGACGTGTTTATAGTCTGTGGTACTGTGCCAAGACCAGATGTTTGAGAAAGTTTTTGTGGCACCATACTTCATTTAAGCACGGTGTACAGAAATGTTACATCTCCTAATCCTCACACTTCTGCTCAGTGAAAGTATGTCAAGTCCTGTACTGAGAAGGTAATATTATAAATCTTAACATCACTGTTAAAAAGTGAAAATACTTTGTTAGAATGTTTAGCATGGCCCATGTTGCAGTGTCTGACAATGACCAATCTAACTTAATCCAAGCAGCATCTTAAAATTCTGCCTTTGTTTTTTTTGGTTGTTGTATTGTGGAACCTGCAATAATAGAAACATCTCTTGCTATTTATGCAACTAGGGTCATGTATTTTTTTTTTGTCCTACCCCCCCCCCCCCCCCCCCCCCCCCCCCAGAACTAACAACCATGAAGCAAAAATTGAGTTTCATTACTCCAGCAACCTTCAGCCATATGATAGACATACTGATGGTGAGGCAGCCTCTTGCTTCTCAATTCAATAAAGTTGCTTAACAGTGGTTACTGGGAGCTTATCCCTTATCATACACACAGCTCTTTAAAATGTTCCTTTGTATTTGGATTTTCACTGCTAAGCAGAAAAATGTACTATAATCTTTTTATTACAGATTATGGTGAGAAACCGCTGCCTGACCCACATGACGAAAATCCTTTCTACCCAAACCTGGAGAATGATTATTGAAGGAAACTCCTTGTCAGCCTTGCAGATGCTCCTTAGACAGAATTCCCCATTTTAAACTTATTCTAACTGTTTCACTATTGCTACCTGTGTTGTACAAATAAAATCTCAGCAATTCTTAAGACTGTCACTGTAACAACAAGGTTGCAGACACATTATCAGAGGCCAGGGCCTTGCTCCTGAGACACACATTGAGAGCTTCCTCTCCTATAATTGAGCATCAAACATATTGGACTATTCATTGACTGTGCAACGTGCGCATCTTGAGATTCATGCTTAGATATGCTAATACGTCTTAAGTTGTGGGACGGGGATCCAATGTGATTTTGGTGAATCTGATCCGTGCAAATGAAAGCAGAAAGACACGCAAGGTCCTCGGACGTAAGTGGTGAATGACTGATTTACCCCTGGACTTTACACATCATTTTGGAGTAATGGCAATTTTTTCGGAGGGGTTGATCATTGAGGTCCGCGGACACATTTAAGTCGCCAGCGATTTTTCCCCAGCTCATTCTGTATGTAGCAAGGGTATACCGCTAAGGTTCAATGCTCCAGTCATGCACAGGTCGCTGAGTCCTCTTTCGCATATATGATGTCACCGTGCGAGACTATTTGCGTCGCTTGGAAATGGTATGCAATAACCTGCTTCGACTGGAGAGGATTTTGTCCTCTATGATCCTGTGTAGACGCCTACACCATTTTAAATCTGCTGGGGTTACACTGGTCCACCAAAGTACCAAAACTGGGTCTAAACCGCCTGCTCACAGAGTGACCAGACAGATACACGAGCTCTGCAGACATGTGGGGTGGATCAGATGTATTTCATTCATAAATATGACAGCAGACATCGCACCCTATGAATTATTGTAGAAACCAGTTCATTGAACGGATCATCACCATCAATGTTGGCCCATTTTTATTTTATTTTTCACCCCATTGGCCAGCATACAGCTATGGGGGAGGGGTGCACATGCACAAACGATCGTGCATGGGTGGGGATAGATTCATTAAGTCCACGGACGTACACCGAGTTGCCAAAAGTATTCGTTCACATTCCTTCTGGGAAAGTTTTCCACAAGATTTAGGAGTGTGTGTATGGGAATTTATGACCATTTTTCCAGAAGGGCATTTGTGAGGTTACACACTGATATTGGACGAGAAGGCCTGGCTCTCAGTCTCCTCTCTAATTCATCCAAAAGTGTTCTATAGGGTTGAGGTCAGGATTGTGCTAACCAGTCAAGTTCAGCCACATCAAACTCTCTCATTTGTGTCTTTATGACCCTTGATTTGTGCACTGATGTCGGAACAGGAAGGGGCCATCCCCAAACTCTTCCTACAAAGTTGGAAATCTCCAAAATATTAGCCCCTGAGCTCCAGTGAAAGGAACTCTGAATGCTTCACCATACCAAGAGACTTTGGACAGTCAAACAGTTTGGGGATCACCCCTTCCTGTTCCAACATGTCTGTGCACCAGTGCACAAAGCAAATTCCATAAAGACATGAATGAAAGAATTTGGTATGGATGAACTTGACTGGCCTGCACAGAGTCCTGCCCTCAACCCGATAGAACACCTTTGGGTTGATTTCAAGCGGACAGTGAACCAGGACTTCTTCTCCAACATCAGTGTGTGACCTCACAAATACGCTTCTGGAAAAATGGTCATAAATTTCCATACACACACTCCTAAACCTTGCGGAAAACTTTCCCAGAAGTTAGGAGAGCGAAGAATGGGTAGGAATTCCCATGAACTCACTTCTAAACCTTGTTGAAAGCTTCTCACAAGAGTTGAGGCTATTATGGGATATCACTTAAAATCATCTGTGAGGTGCGCAAATACTTTTGGCAATATATAATATATTTAAGTTGCCCGCCATCATCACCATTAATTAATCACGTCGTCTTTTGCCACACCGGCCAAGTGACACATGGATTGCTCTCTCTATGCATGCATGACCCTCACTGCGCCTCACTTGAAGGGATTTAATGAATTAAATAAAGTCGGTTGTGTTTCGGCCCACTGGCGTAGACAACCCCTTTGGTTAAGTATGCACTAAGGAAAATAGAGCCCTCAGTGTACAACACACATGCACACAACGTAAAGTAATTTGTCATTTTTAATCAGGTCTGGGGGAGGTAAGTTATATTTGCTATTCAGTAGCAGTCAGGCACCATTTGTAACCATTTGTGCTGACCAGTTTTGAGAATTATTAGTGAAACGTGCAATTGAATGAATGTTTTCAACTTCTCATGATGTAATAATAACAGGACACAGGAAATTCATCTTAAAATTTTTTAAATAAAGAACACCTAAAAAAAAAAATCAAAAATAAATAGATTTGACTCACTACATGTTCAATTAGTACAATATTTATAATTACAGATATTAAATTTATGACAGATCTGTACACCTTTTGTGTAGCCCACTGCAGTCCATGTTGTGTCTGGCTGCTCGACTGACTGTACAAAGGTCACGACATGGTTAGCAACAGCAGATTTTGTTTATTCTCAGGAACTAACGGGGGACTTTAAGATAGCCAAATCCTTTAATGAGAATCCTGTATTTTAGAAACATTATGTTAAATATATATATGTCCCATAAAATGATCTGTTACAAATAAATGTTAGTGATAGCGGATGAAGAAAGCTGTTATGTGTCCCCACTGCAGAACAACTGCTGTGCTATTCATTCTTCTGTTCGGCTTCTCTTCTGATTTCCCTTCATTCAAAGACCATTCTCAGGGTAACAAAGACAAACTGAGAAACAAGGCATGCTTGGACAGTTCTGTAGCTCCAACAGAACCTGCACATGTTGCAGTACAGAACAGACTGTACCAATGCAGCATGTGAGGACCAGTGGGAGGAAAAAGCAATCAAAACACTACATCATCACAATCTTCGTTCACTCACACACTCAGTAGCATCATTTTGCATTATTTCAAATGTTGCGAACATGATGGATGAAGGTCTTGATCAATGATGAAAAAGAGGCACTAGTTGTGAAGTTCTCTGCTCCTGTGTACCTGCTGTATCATACTCCCTTAACTGAGATTTTGTCTTGATTCGGTCTAGACATGAAGTCCTTTGTCTGACATCCTCTTACACCACATAACTGCCTATTTCTAATATCCCTGGCATTAAAAGCCTTTTGTGATTCGAAACTTTAGTTTTTGTAACACACTAGTGAAACACAATGTGTCTGGATTCTAAAAATACAGCTGCAAGTTCCATCAGTGCTCTTCAGGATTAATACAATGTTATCATAGTTATGAAATGAATACCCAAAGTTGTCAGATCAGATCACACGTTCAACAGTTATTTGCATACAATCCCCAACTAATTATTTCTTCCTGCAATGTCAACTCTTATTTGGATTGGTAGATTCTTCCATTTCCCAGGGTGCTTTTCAGTTCACAGAAAGCCACCATGCATGAAACCTAGGAATTTTAGTCTTCTGCCTGCTCCTTTTGTTGTTGTGTCAATGCAAGGATGTTCGTTTGTTCATACACACCTCTAAATACTCAATATTGCAGGAAAAAGTTTCCCCCTGTTAACTTTACATCATATGTAAATACCACTGCCGTTTTTTTGTAATATATTTTTTTAAACTAGTGCTAGCACAAGGCAGTTCAGTTTCGTTTCCACCTTGTGAGGTGACTGCTACTTCGCTGACTGGCACCACAGAGGCTGCAGTGATGTGTGCTCCTCACGGACAGCCCGTGATCACCTCATTATCACCGATGCCATTTTGCATAATATTTCCAACACTCTTTTGGCTTCATCCCATCTCCTCTTGCCGCACAAACAACCTTTGAACACTACTACAGTCCACCTATTTTCCGGCTTGCTCCTCAGATATGTTGTTAGTTTCTTACGTGTGTCCTTCATGCAACATCGTGTTATGATAAGGTGTACTGTACAGGGCGGTGATTGAAGGCAGGACTAGACTACTCCAAGTAGATGTCTTCTGTGGGGCACGAAAACTCCACAAATTCTTTGTAATAGAAATGGAAGGCTTTCCTGTAAAACAAAGACATGGCAATTAAAAAAAAAAAATAGATAAAAAAAAAATATATATATTATTCGACACCTTATATCAAAACAGTTATGCAGAAATGTTTTAAGTTGTGAACAATTGTCCAATCTGTTTCCTGCAAAGGCATTAGGGCCACATTTGCCAACTGTCTATGACTGAGTCCAATAACATGTAATCTTCCTGAACAAAATGTTTGGAATATGAAGTAAGTACAAGCACATTATAGTGAAACTTCATTATAACCTGGTATAACGGATATCGAAGTAACGGACTGGTGCCGTGAGCCACAGGGCTAATTTACATGCACCCTGGTGCATGTGCTGGATTGCTACATTCTTGAAAATGGCAGATGTGGGTTCAAATCCTGGCTGGAGGAGGTCGCGGGTGTGCCTATCCCAGCTACCTCTGGGCGAAAGGCAGGGTACACCCTGAACTGGTCGGCAGCCAATCGCAGGGCACATAGAAACAAACAACCATTCGCACTCACGTTCACACCTACGGGCAATTTAGAGTCTTCAATTAACCTTCCATGTATGTTTTTGGGATGTGGAAGGAAACCGGAGTGCCCGGAGAAAACCCACGCAGGCACGGGGAGAACATGCAAACTCCACACAGTCGAGTCCTCAGAACTGTGAGGCAGATGTGCTAACCAGTCGCCCACAGTGCCGCCGCTGGAGGATGTTAACTTGGATTAACTCTTCAAACATTTTCAAGAGTTTTTAAACTATTTATTTACAGTGATTTTGTACTGTATTGTCTGTTTTAGGCCACAAAAAACAATAATTTTGTACTGTATGCTTGTATTTAGGTCATGAAAAGAAGTACTTCAATATAAGTGACAATTGGCTGCAACGGACAATTAACTTACCCTACTGACTCTGCAACAGCCTTGGTGGAGTCCTCAGACACAAACACATGGCAAGCAAATCTCTTGTCTGCCGGGTGCTTGGTTATGAAACCAAAATATCTGCAGGGAGGCAACAAATGAGAAGAGTCATCATTCCGAGATATTTCAACTCAGTGAACCCTGTCATGGATGCTATTGCAGTGGAGGGATGTAATCCTATTTCATTAACAAACAACAAAGAACTAACTAAAACCTTAAAATAAAATGGAAGGAATGATGTTGGAGCCACGGTGGCATGTTCTCCCCGTGCCTGCGTGGGTTTTCTCCGGGCACTGCGGGTTCCTCGCACATCCCAAAAACATGCATGAATTGGAGACTCTAAATTGCCCGTAGGTGTGAATGTGAGTGTGAATGGTTGTTTGTTTGTATGTGCCCTGCGATTGGCTGGCAACCAGTTTAGGGTGTACCCTGCCTCCTGCCCGATGATAGCTGGGATAGGCTCCAGCACACCCGCGACCCTAGTGAGGAGTAGCGGCTCAGAAAATGGATGGATGGATGGAATGATGTTGGAAAAAAACAGAGTAAAATAATCCTGACAACAATGTGGTTCTAAAAAGAAACAAACAAAACAAACAGAATAGATGAGAGAAGAAATTGGAGGGTTTGAGTTACAGTTTGGTTGACTTACTTGCAGTTTTTGGGGTGATAACCACAGAAGGAGATGTTTTTTAACTGGAAAAAGTGGCTGCACTCGTTACTCTGACAGAGATATAAAAGTAAGAAGAGTTAAGCGCAGAAAGAGGAA